>NC_053490.1:388077183-388184683 GCF_905171775.1 Rana temporaria | reverse complement strand
GATGTGACATTTCTATGTATTTATATATTTTTTATTACTAGTAATGGTAGCGATTAGCGACTTGGCGGGACTGTGATATTGTGGCGGACCCTAAGGGGTTTTATTTACTATAGCTAGAGAGGGCATAAATGGTCACAATTTTGCAGAGAAACGGCTTCCAGGTTTTATTGCTAAAGCTTTAAATGTGAAGCTGATTGGTTTCTCTGCAGAATTTTGACCAATTTTGCCCTCTGTAGCTTTAGGAAATAAACCCCCATCTGACACTTTTTGGGGACCAGTGACACATAGGCTTCTTTCGCACTGAGGCGCTATAGCGCTAAAAATAGCACCTGTAAAGAGCCTCTCACTTCAGTGTGAAAGCCCAAGTGCTTTCACACTGTAACAGTGCGCTGGCAGGACACCAAAAAAAGTTCTGCAAGCAGCATCTTTGAGGCGCTGCAGGGGCGGGTGTATACAGCGCCCCTGCCCATTGAAATCAATTGCCAGCGCTTGCAAAGCACCACTGCAGCAGCATTTAAAAGCGCCCCGCTAGCAGCCAAAAATCTCAGCAAAAACAGCGGTAAATCATCGCTAAAAAAAGTGGTGCTTTACTGCCGACACCCAGTGTAAAAGTAGCTTAATAGGGATCGGTGCTTAAAAAAATAAATAAAAAAAAATGCACTGTCATTGTACCACTGACAGGGAAAGGGTTAAGAGGGGTGATCAACGGGTTAAATGTGGGTCTGACCAGTGCATTACTACTGTAGGGGAGGTGCTTGTACTTGAAGGCATGGACTGCTGATGCCCCTGCGTAGGAGAGACACAGGCTTCATGTCTTCTGTAGTGACAGAACAGCGATCTGCCTTGTTTACATGGGCAGACCGCCAATCTGCTTGTGTACCAAAGCATCGGTGGGTGCTGGAAGACATAGTCTGCCGATCAGCTCCCGTTGTGTCTAATCACAGCAGAAGCGGGCCGGTGGTCGTGTGTAACCCAGAAGTGCTGTGCAGGAGACCAGCCTTGCCGGTGTGTGTGTGCACACACACACACAGCAAGCAGTTAAATGTTTTTGCAGCATTTTCTAAGGCCCCTTTGACACTGGGGCGTCGGCGGTAAAGCACCACTATTTTCTTTACCGTCGTATTTGCGGGGGTATTCGGCTGCTAGCGGGGTGCTTTTAACTCCCCCATTAGCAGCCGAAAAAGTTACAACCACCCACAAAGCACCGCTGCAGCAGCACTTTGCTGGCAGTATAGCCACGATGCTCATTCATTTCAATAGGCAGGAGCGGTATACACACTGCTCCTTCACCGCTCCAAAGATGCTGCTAGCAGGACATTTCTTTTACTGTCCTGCTAGCGCACTGCTCCAGTGTGAAAAAAGCCCTCTGGGCTTTCACATTGGAGAGAGAGAGCAGCGGCTCTTTCAGGGTGCTATTTTTAGCGTTCTTGCGCTTGCAAAGCTCCTCTGTGTGTAAGGGGTCTAAGTGTTTTACAGCTTCAGGCTTTTTGTTCAGCCAATAGAAAGCAATATGAGGAGTTGAGCGAGGAAATTGGGGGCGGAGAGCTGCTGCTTGAGCAGAATTTGAGCAACAAAACTCTCAAGTCAGGCATTTCTATTGAAGGCTAAGGGGCCAAAAAGCTTGTGTACTTTTAGCGACAGGTGGTTTGCTTTAGGTGACAGAACGCTCAGATATCAACAGAGGACATTGAAATTAATATAATTTGGCTTGTTGAGCCTTTAGAGCTACCTGGGAACAAAGATTTTATTTGGGTACAGTGTTGCATGACTGCGCAATTGTCATTCAAAGTGCAACAGCGCTGAAAACTAAAAATTTCTCTGGCCAGGAAGGGGGTTAAAATGCCCTGTATGGAAGTGGTTAAAGGGGTTGTAAAGGTTCGTTTTTTATTTTCTAAATGGGTTAAGCTAGTGCATTTTTGGTTCACTTACCATTTTTTTTTATTTCCCTTCTAAATGTTTTTTTCTTTGTCTGAATTTCTCACTTCCTGTTCTTCCTCAGTAAGCTTGCCCCCATCATCCAAGCCGTTCTGGCTGGGGGTTAGTCAGCGTGCTTGCCACCTCCCTTGGGACTACATCCCTGTAAATGTTCACAGCGTTTTCCCGCAGGGATGTAGTCCCAAGGAAGGGGGCGAGCACGCTGACTAACCCCCAGCCAGAACGGCTCGGATGATGGGGGCAAGCTTACTGAGGAAGAACAGGAAGTGAGAAATTCAGACAAAGAAAAAAACATTTAGCAGGGAAATCGAAGGAAAAGGTAAGTGAACCAACAATGCACTAGCTTAAAGGAACCTATTTATAAAATAAAAAACAAACCTTTACAACCCCTTTAACCCCCTTCCTGGCCAGAGCAATTTTTAGTTTT
The DNA here is from genome assembly GCF_905171775.1 of Rana temporaria. Taxonomy (NCBI): domain Eukaryota; kingdom Metazoa; phylum Chordata; class Amphibia; order Anura; family Ranidae; genus Rana; species Rana temporaria. Next base: position 388,182,321 of record NC_053490.1, on the reverse strand, counting down.
CAGCGCTGTTGCACTTTGAATGACAATTGCGCAGTCATGCAACACTGTACCCAAATAAAATCTTTGTTCCCCCCCCCCCCCCACACAAATAGAGCTTTCGTTTGGTGGTATTTGATCACCTCTACAGTTTTTTTTTTTTGCGCTATAAACAAGAGTGACAATTAAAAAAAAAAACACTAATTTTTGATATATTGAATATCACAATTTTTTTTAAAAAAAGTTTTCCCTCAGTTTAGACCGATATGTATTCTTCTACATAAAAAAATCGCAATAAGCATATATTGGTTTGCGCAAAAGTTATAGCATCTACAAAATGGGGCGGCATAGATTTATGGTATTTTTATTTTTTTTACTAGTAATGGTGACATTGCATCGGACACTTTTGACACATTTTTGGGACCATTCACATTTATACAGCGCTTAGTGCTATAAAAACGGCTGATTACTGTGTAAATGTGACTGTCAGGGAAGGGGTTAACACTAGGGGGCACTGAAGGGGTTAATATGTTCCCTGGGATTGATTCTTACTGTAGGGGGACTCGCAAGGGGAGGAGACCGATGTGTGTTCCTCTGTACTGGGAACACACGTCGGTCTCCTCCTCTGGCAGGAGGTGGATCTGTGTGTCACTCCTGCCGTAAACGCTGGCAATCGCTGGTGCCCGGCGGACATCGCGGCTGCCGGTCAAGAGCGGTGCCGCGGGCACACACCCTAGATTGCCGGGAAGAAAATACATCATATGACGTCCACCCGGAGGGAGGGTTCCTGCTGGCGTCATTTTATAATGGCCCGGTAAGGAAGGGGTTAAGGTTCCTTCTTCTGATCTCCATCTTCAGTTCCAGATCCTCTTTTATTTACAAACATGCAAGGATCCCTTGCTCCATCTACTCTCTGTACCTATAGGCTGCAAGGGGACTTGGGTGTACCCAACACGCTCTGACTTTTCTTTCAGAAGAATTTACTTTGGACATGTCTGCCAACACTCACCTGGGTCCCCCAGTCTTATCTCCATCATATGAGCTACTTTTATCAACACTCTGTTATGCGAGTCACTTAAAATGAGACCTTGTGACCCTGACATGTGGTGGTCCTGCCCAAAACTCATGGTATTTTGGTCCAGAACCTTTTTGGTCGGCTTCAAACCATCTTCCACCTAACAATTCCTAACGTTTCTAAACTTGCCTTAGGCCCCTTTCAGACTGGGGCGGGAGCTGCGGTGGCGGTATAACGCCGCTAAAAATAGCGGCACTATACCGCCGGAATTGCCGCGGGTATCAGCCGCTAGCGGTGCGGTATTAACCCCCGCTAGCGGCCGATAAAGAGTTAATATCGCCCGCAATGCGCCTCTATAGAGGCGCATTGCGGGCGGTATTGCCGCGGTTCCCATTGTTTTCAATGGGAAGGAGCGGTGAAGGAGCGGTATACATGCCGCTCCTCTCACCGCTCCAAAGATGCTGCTGACAGGAGATTTTTTTGTCTCCCGCCAGCGCATCGCCTCAGTGTGAAAGCCCTCTGGCTTTCACATTGAGTCTGCAGTGCAGGAGTTTTTCAGGCGGGATAGCAGCGCTATTTTTAGCGCTTTACCGCCTGAAAAACTCCTCAATGTGAAAGGGGCCTTACTCCGTCTCTTGCCTTTTTTTCCTCACCAACAGCAACTAGTCATGTACCTTTTTCTGGCCGTTAAGCGGGCAATAGCCAAGCTCTGGAGCAAGCCTTCAGTTTGTATCCAGAAAGTAAAATCGTGAATACGATGATTAGGGCTACAACCAACGAGTATTTTCATAATCGCTTAGTTGGCCGATTGTTTTGATTAATCGGATAATCATAACTAAGATTGTACACCACACTTTTTTTAATATGTAAATAAATAAAAAAAAGGCAATTTATTCTTAAATATCCATATGCAGTGGTAAATATAAATAACCAACTACAGTAATTGTAATGCCTTCTATTACCTCCACTTTCTCTGGGATCAGATGCTGATCTTCCCTGCACAGAGTCTTTAAAAGTGATTATTTTTTTTTATTTTTTTAAACAAACTTGTTATACTTACCTGCTCTGTGTAATGGTTTTGCACAGAGCAGCCCAGATCCTCCACTTCTGTGGTCCCTCACTGATGCTTCTGGCTCCTCCTGCCTTCAGAGTGCCTCAATAGCAAGCTGCAAAGTATAGTATAGAGCGCCTCCTATAGCAAGGTAAAAAAACGTCTGCATTTAGAACCACTCACTTCCTGCCCAGGACTACATGTCCCATGAGGCATTGCTCCTTACACTTTCACATTTACAAATTCTCAGGCACTTAGTGACATGTATGGATGGTGTACTGAGCTGTATGTGTGCTGCACTGTCTTTCCTGATATGTAAACAAATAATGCATACTATATGCAGGCCAACTAATCAACTGGCCGATTAATCGATTATGAAAATGGTTGACAACTATTTTCATAATCGATTAGTTGTCGATTAACCGATTAGTTGTTTCGGCCCTAACGATGATGTTAAAGTTGTCCATTATCCTCAACAACCCCCAGCTAAAACGTCTTAAAAGATGGAAACCATGAACCATGGTTCCTTTAGTTTTGCCTTAAGCAAATGCATCCAATTTGTCCTACCTTTTTAGTTTACCTCCCTGATTTGTTGAGTCTGTGGGGCATGTACTTCTGGCCTTTTGCTATCTAGACACCTTCCTTTCCAAACCCCCATGTATTTTTTTTTTGTTTTTTTCATTCACCCCCCACCCCCCCCCCTTACACTGCATCTAAGCCCCACAACTCAAAGATGCTTTTTTAATTAATTTTACATTTTTAAAGCAAGTTCACCCATCCATGTCGCCATGTTTTATTTTTGCTAAGAAATCACTTTGAAAAACAACCCCCTAGCATTTCTGCATGAGGTCATCTTGAGTAAGGGCAAGATGATTCATGGGATTCGTCTGCCCTTAGCTCAGACATGCAGACAGTAGGGTGTGCTTTGCTGAGACAAGCCCTCCTGAATACTCCTGGGATGTATGACATAATTTGCCTAGGCAAGAAACCAGGAAGTAATTGAAGAAATGTAAAAAAAAAAACAGTCTTAGGAAGGTCTATCATTTACTATTTTTTTTTTTTTTTAATCTATTTACTAATACTAGCAGCATAAGGATTAAGAATAGTCATTGTTGACAGAGTGAAGTTCCACTTTAAGACTCTCTGGTTACCCTGACCATTTGATGTGTCTTATAATTCTTGCTGTTAGAGTCTCAGTATGTTGAACTTGTTAAGTTTCTTTTAGAAAAACGTTTTTTAATTTTTGTACAATTCTGCGTCGTCCTGTGTGGGCGATTAAGCTGATTTACTTGTTTCTATGAAAACTAATAATATTAAATGAAAAAATAAAAATCCACAAGACTGGGGAGTGGGAGGGGTCAGAATCGGAAACTTCCAGGTTGCCCGCAGTGGCAAATTATGATGCTTGACTGCTCATTCACACTGTTTGATGTGCATTTTTCTGCACTGGTTATGCAAAGGCCACCAATAGGGCACTTGGAAAACAATAATTTTCTGTGTGTTTAATTGAAACCGCAATGCAGCATGTCCTCCATTTATCTGTTGCGTATTGCGTAAGTGCTATTTAAGGCAGATTTATTTTAGATTTTATTTTTACGAACAAACCTGTCATACTTGCCTAGTCTGTGCAGTGGTTTTGCACATAACAGCCGTGAACCTCCTCTTCTCTGGTCCCATGCCAACACTCCTGGCACCTCCCTTCTGCTGAGTACCCCATAGTAAGCAGCTTGCCATGGGGACACCAGAGTAGGCTCTCAGCCAATGAGGTGGAAAAGACCTAAGAGAGCCCATACACTCGTGCAGATTGCTGGATGGAGATGGGGCTCAGGTTAGTCTTTGAATGCATGAAGGTAATACCCTTGAGTCTTTACAACCACTTTTAGGATTTTGGAACCCGAAACAGACCCCTGATGACCTGCAGTGGTGCCTGCACAAGATAGATTATAAAATGTAGGGTGAAGGTCTGCTGTAGGCTCGGCCAACAGTCCCAATGCAAGCTACTTATCTACCAACGTGACAATAGCAAGTAAAATTGTAAAAGGCACATCAAAGATTACTTATAGATAATTTACACTAGCATTGACCTCTGTGTGCCCCATTTATTTTCTAGTCATTCTTTGGGCAATCTAAGTGGATGCAAACCTAAGATTTTTTTTATAAATGAAGACTTCTACCTGAAACAGTAGGGGATGTCAATCCACCTTTCCTCCGGCTTGCCACCAAGAGTTAATCCAACTCTGAGCAATCCGACTGACTGACTGACATCCGATTTCTTTCTCAAAGAGAGAGTATTCCAGCTTCACATCCCCCTCCTTTCTTCTCCTCCCCCAGGATTGGCTGCTCTACACCTCGGCATGATGGGCATGCTGAAGTCATGTGGTGCCTTTCCTGAGTTTTGATTGGCTGTTACTCAAAACTCAGGAATTGGAAAGTGTAGAGGTGGGTGGGGAGTCTTGTGACATCACAACTCCGCCCACCGAGCTTCGGCAAAGAGACCACCAACCGATTCCATAGTGGAATTTTCAAGGTAGGTATACATATAGGAGGCTTGCATGTGTAAATATACATTAATACTGTGCCATTAGTTTATACTAGGTGAGTGGTGGGTTAACATTCACTTTGCCGCTCAGCCTGGCTGATGATCCTCTTTGCCGCTCAGCCGGGCCGCTGATTGGCTAGAGCGGATAGATGGAAAGCAGCGCAGCCATTGGCTGGCGCTGCTGTCAATCGCATCCAGTGACGAGGGGCGGGGCTGACCGATACAGTGAGCGTGCCCGCAAGGACTACACACAATGCAAGCTCTCTCGCATGAATGTGTGTAGTTCTTGCGGGGAGGACCAGAGACAGCCACGAGGAACCCCAGAAGACGTGGATTGGGGCTACTCAGTGCAAAACGAGCTGCACAGTGGAGGTAAGTATAACATGTTTTTTTAAATAACAATTTTTTTTTTTTTTTTTGTTTACAACCCCTTTAAGATCAGCTTGAGTCACAACAGCCGTAAGCTACTTAATCTAGTCGATAAAAGTTACCGATCCAACTTGTGGCAAAGCAAGTCATATTGTGAAAGTCACAACAGATTACTTTTAGATTGTGCATGCTGTCATTGATCTGTGTGCCCCATTTATTTTCTTATCTTGTGGGTCATCTGTTCATGTGCTCCCCTTAGTTATCTTACTGTTGAGTTCTGACTGTACCTCTTTTTGTTTTTTGCAGAGACCCAAAGGGCAAGGAAGCAAAGGTGAGTAACATTCAAACAACGTATTTCATAGGCATTTGACGCCTTGGGTGGAAAGAAGCTTTAAAATTCAGTCTACCTTTAAAATGGCAAGGAATTTGCTCTTGGCAACAATGATGTAGGAAGCATTAGATGATATAGTAGCAGATGACCTCCAGTTAGAACAGGAATGCAAAGAGTACATTGTGCTTTGCACCTGCAATGCAAGAAACAGGTTTGCTTTAATGCTCCCTCCGCAGCAGTATGTCCTCATCTTTCCTCTTCTCCTTTTTCTGTAACCTATGCTTTTCTTGCATTTTAAAAGCACAGGTTTACGCATTTATTGTTTTTCCACTGTTGCAGCCAAACTGGAATATCATCTACAATAATTGTTACAGGTTCCTATGTATACAACATATCTTAAATATTTAAAATAGCTGCTTACAATTTTCCTTTTTTAAACCTCTAACTGAAGTTTTTTTCTCCTATGTAATATTAAGGAGGGGCCTGGGTATTGCATACCTCAGTGTTAATTGTGAACTAGATTTTTACATTCTGTCCTAACAAGGGGGTAAGTCTCAGGGCTTGGGTTCTGCATTGCTAATAAGAGGAAATTTGGTCTGTCCCCACAACTTTCACATTCATTTGGAAATTGTTCAGGGCAGCATGCAAAGGCGTGCTCCAAAGAAATAACTAGAAAGGTGTGTTTGGTTGGTTTGTTTGTTTAAGACCCCTTTTCACACTGGGCCGTTTTTCAGGCATTTTGACGTAAAAAAAAAAGCACCTGAAAGAAGCCTCATCTGCAATCCCAATTTGAAAGCCTGAGTGCTTTCAGAGCCCTTTCACACTACCCAAAAAACACTGGTAAAGCTCCGCTAAGACCCCTTTCACTCTTTGGCCTTTAAAAAAAAGTCTCAATGGGAAGGGGCACTTTAGGAGCGGTGTATTCAACACTCCTAAAGCGCTGCAAAGAAGCTGCTTGCAGGACTTTTTTTGACGCCCTAGCAGCGCCTCAGTGTGAAAGCACTCTGGCTTTCACATTGGGATTGCAGATGCAGCTTCTTTCAGGCGCTTTACAGGTGCTTTTTTTTTTTTTTACAAGTTAAAGTGCCTGAAAACGCACGTGTAAAATGGGTCCTAATGTATAATTATTTTTGTGAATGAGAACCTATAACATATAGTGGGGTTTGACTACAAAAGTGGAATTGCACATTAATATGTGCAATAGGTTGCTGGGAAATGCAGGGGTGAGTAGAAAGTCTGCATCCCACCTTTCAAAAAAATTAAAACTGCAAATCTATCCTAAAGGCCCCCTCATACACAAAATCTCTTCCATTTTAAATCCTATGGGATTCTTCACACCACTGTGCTTTGAGTGCGTCTTGAAAAGTCCTGCATGTTACAACTTTGGTGTCGTATTTCGGATCGCACCAAAAACACACATTCCTACTGAAATTAATGTGAAACGTGGTAAAAATGCACTGCATTTAGCGTCTTTGGTGCGTTTGAGTCGCATCCATTTCTCACAGGTGTAGGCAACCAAAAAACACACCAGTAACGTAACTTAAAGGGTCACTAAAGGATTTTTTTTTTTTTTAGCTAAATGGCTTCCTTTACCTTACTGCAGTCCTGGTGTTATGTCCTCATTGTTCGTTTTTGCTTTGCTGTTGCTGTAATTCCTCTGTTCTGGACACTTCCTGGTTGTCTGTTTCCTGATCACCACAGTACTGGGAGATTTCTCTCTGTGGTGACTAATCAAGGAGGTGTGATTACTGTGTGTAAAACGAAACTGGATTGGTGCTGAGGAGTTTTAGACAAAGTATCACTGCCCTCTATTGGCTCACTGCCCTCTATTGGCTCTCTGTACATCAGAGAACCAGGAAACAACAGCAAAAACAAAACTAAACTGCAGGCACATTATATGATTGGCTTTTATCTATTTTTAATAATTTTTAAAAGGAATCCGTTAACTATTATGTCTCTATACCCTGTAAACAGTCATTTCAGCTAATTTTTTTTTTCCTTTAGTGACCCTTTAAGCATTTTTACCACAATTTTACTACAGAGCAGTGTAAATGGGCCTTAAAAATCTTTGCATGGTTGCCTTTTTAATTTTTTTGTTGGTAAATATTTAGTTAAAAAAAAAAACGCAAAACACCATTTAGGCTAAGTGCCGGTTCACACAGGGGCAACCCGACTTACAGTGCGACTTTGCAAGGCGATTTGCAGGCTACTTCAGCTTGACTTTGAGCAACTTGCAACATGACTTAAAGTTGATTGCAGGTCGAGCGACAGAGTAATCCGCTCTGTGGGAGGGAGGGGTTTGCCTGGGTAAACTTTTTTTTTTTTTTTTTTTTTTTTCTTTTTTTCTTTTCTCTCTCTTGTAAAGTTGCTTCAATTAAAATGGAGATCCGACTTGGAGGCAACTTCCAAATCTATGGATACAAGTTGACTAGAAGTCGCCTTGAAGTAGTACAGGAACCTTTTCTGAAGTTGGAGCGACTGCAGTAGTGTACATTAAAGCGGGAGTTCACCCATTTAAAAAAAAAAAAAAAATCTCCCCTTAGCTTCCTGCTCGTTCGGTCTAGGGGAATCGGCTATTTATATTAAAATATGATCCGTACTTACCCGTTTTCGAGCTACATCTTCTTCCGTCGCTTCCGGGTATGGGTCTTCGGGAGCGGGCGTTCCTTCTTGATTGACATTCTTCCGAGAGGCTTCCGACGGTCGCATCCATCGCGTCACTCGTAGCCGAAAGAAGCCGAACGTCGGTGCGGCTCTATACTGCGCCTGCGCACCGACGTTCGGCTTCTTTCGGAAAATCGTGACGCGATGGATGCGACCGTCGGAAGCCTCTCGGAAACCTGTCAATCAAGAAGGAACGCCCATTCCCGAAGCCCATACCCGGAAGCGACGGAGAGGATGCGTCTCGTAAACGGGTAAGTACTGCACATATTTTAAAATAAATAGCCGATTCCCCTAGTAATAACGAGCAGGAATCTAAGGGGGAAAAGTGCCCTCTAAGGGTGAACCCCCGCTTTAAGACGGCTCTCATTCACTTCAATGGAATTTATGTCCAGCAACTTGAGGCAACTTGAGGTCTGACAAGTCGAATCCAAAGTCGCTGTAATGTGAACCAGCGCTTGAGCCCCTTTCACACTGGGGCTGTAGGTGCGGTATATTAACGGCGCAATAGCGTCGGTCGCTAGCGGTGTGGTTTTAACTCCCGCTAATGGCCGAAAAAGGGCTTTCACATTGAAGAAATAGCGCAGTGTTTTTTTCTCCTTGGAGAAACCCTAAACAGCAGCTGCTAACAAAAATACAAATTGTGAATAAGACCACAAATGTGGAAATTAAGCTGCCAGTACCGATTACATAAGATGCCCAAAGTAAACAAACAATATAAAAACCAAGGTACAGCGCTAAGTGAACAGTGATAAACCAAATTATTATATGAAAAAAATAATTGGGTATAAAAATTAAAAAACAAAAAAAAACTGACATGAATTGTCCTATCTATCTATCTATCTATCTATCTATCTATCTATCTATCTATCTATCTATCTATCTATCTATCTATCTATCTATCTATCTATCTATCTATCTATCTATCTATCTATCTATCTATCTATCTATCTATCTATCTATCTATCTATCTCCACAAATGAATAAAAAATTAGAGTTCATGAATAGTGATCTGCAACAAGTAAAATAATTTCATCCACCGAAAGGACACCAAAATCGTGAGATGTATTCTCCTTACCACATGTATATGACCGTCGTTACAGCGGTCAGAACAGGCGCAGGGATGTTATTGTCTTCCTGAATAGACCATCTCTAGGCATGTATAATGAAGGGACAAATCCAAAATGTAATGGTTCCAGGAGGTAAATGGCTGATTCAGACGACTCCTCTGCTGCCACTTTCAACAATGTCTTCTCTCTACTTCCTCCCGACTCGCCTCTTACCGGGAACTTATTTATAGCGTGAAAGGGGCCTTGATGAAAAGCCAACTATACAGTCTTGCTTATATTTAAGTTACTAATGTCAAACATTCTGCATAGTCACAGGAGGTTGTGTGAACTGAACATATTGTTAGGCATAACATTTTGATAAAAGCATATTCGTCATAAGTTTAGAGTGTTGGAACTCAAAGTGAACTTGTGCACACCCCCTCTTCTGCATAAAGGCATCTTCCTGATGATTCATTTGCTGCCAGGAACTAAGAAATATCCCAGTGCTTCTGGGTATGGAGATAATGTGATTGGCCAAGTGTTGCATGTCAGTGGGAAGAGCCCTTTCAGTCCAGTGTAAGCTCCAAATTGCCACTTTACTTCACTCCAAAGTTTCCTTGGGTTTTGAGGTGTTAAAAAATAATAATCTAGGAAGCTTTTGAAAAGGTATATGCACTAGGTCCCTAAATTAACTGCTGTATGTGTTTTCAGTTCAAAATGGAAGTGTTCATCAGAAAGATGGAGTTGATGATGAATTTGAACCATATCTACATACACAGGAACGACAGGTAATCCTTCTTTTTTTTTTTTTGTCATGTCACAACTGTGAAGGTAATTTTACCTCCTGACACTTAGATCAGTAGAATCTGTACATTAAAATGGGGAAAAGTGCACTATATATATATATATATATATATATATATATGTATATGTAACATTTTAAACCATACTAGATGGTATTAAGATGTTTTATACTCCAAAGAAATTATGGAAAAAGTGAGCGCTAACAGGGAAAGATGTGGTTAATGTACTTAAAACTGAGGGAGAGAAAAACTTACTGTGCCAATTTCAAAAAAAGTTGGGATGCTGTGTAAAATCTACATAAAATAGAAATGCATTGATGTGCAAATATCATAAATCTATTTTGTTCACAATAGAAAGTGTTTAAACTGAGAAAATCTACGTTAAAGGGTCACCCAAGGAATTTTTTTCTTTTTTTTAGCTAAATGGCTTCCTTTACCTTACTGCAGTCCTGGTTTCATGTCCTCATTGTTCGTTTTTGCTCTGATGTTGCTTTAATCCTTCTCTGTTCTGAACACTTCCTGGTTGTCTGTCTGTTTCCTGATGAAAAAAGTCATGGGAGCTTTCTCTCTGTGGTCACTAATCGAGGAGGTGTGATTACTGTGTGTCTAAAACCCCTCAACACCAATCAGTTTCGTTTTGCAAACCATCACTGCCCTGTATGGCTCTGAGTCTCTGTACATCACAGAACCAGGAAACGACAGCAAAAACTAAACTGAAACTGTAGGTACATTATATGATTGATTTTTATCTATTTTTAATCAATTTTAACCACTTGGGATCCGCCTGCCGTCAATTGACGGCTGCAGTGCGGATCCCAATTTCCAAACTGCCGTCAATTGACGGCCGCCCCTTTGGGCGTTCCCCGCGCGCGCTCCAGAGCGCGCTGCGGGGAAAATCTGTGTTGGCCGTGTCCCTCGGACACAGCCAATTACAGATCGCCGCGAACGGCCAATCAGAGTGGCCGTTCGCGAGGCGATCTGTGCGGCCAATGAGAGAGGATCTCATATGTAAACATATGAGATCATCTCTCATTGCCGTTTTACACAGAGACAGCGGTGCTGTCTCTGGAGAGGAGACCGATCTGTGTCTCTTGTACATAGGGACACAGATCGGTCACCCCCCCAGTCACCCCCCCCTCCACCTACAGTTAGAACACTAAGCAGGGATACATTTAACCCCTTCCTCACCCCCTAATGTTAACCCCTTCAATGCCAGTCACATTTATACTGTAATTAGTGCATATTTATAGCACTGATCGCAGTATAAATGTGAATGGCGCCAAAAATGTGTCCGATGTGTCCGATGTGTCCGCCATAACGTCGCAGTCCCATTAAAAATCGCAGATCGCCGCCATTTCTAGTAAAAAAAAATAATTAAAAAAAAATAATTCTGTCCCCTATTTTGTAAGCGCTATAACTTTTGCGCAAACCAGTCGCTTATTGCGATTTTTTTTTTTTTTTTTTTTTTTTTTTTTTTACCAAAAATATGTAGAAGAATACGTATCGGCCTAAACTGAGAAAAAAAAATGTTTTTTTTTTTTTAAATTGGGATATTTATTATAGCAAGAAGTAAAAAATATTGTATTTTTTTCAAAATTGTCTCGCTTCTTTGTTTATAGCGCAAAAAATAAAAACCGCACAGGCGATCAAATACCACCAAAAGAAAGCTCTACTTGTGGGGAAAAAAGGACGTCAATTTTGTTTGGGAGCCACGTCGCACGACCGCGCAATTGTTAGTTAAAGCGATGCAGTGCCGAAAGCTGAAATTTCACCTGGGCAGGAGGGGGGTATATGTGCCCAGTAAGCAAGTGGTTAAAAGGAATCAGTTAACTATTATGTCTCTATACCCTGTAAACAGTCATTTCAGCAAAACATTTTCTTTTCCTTTCCAACTCCTTTAAGGAAAACATAAGGTAATTTCAAAATTTTAAGCCGCAACACATCTCAAAGTTTGGACAGGGCCATGTTTTTCACAATGTAGCATCTCCTCTTCTTTTAACACTCTCTGTAAAGATCTGGCAACTGAGACCAGTTGCTAGAGTTTTGGGAGAGGAATGTTGTCCTATTCTTGCCAGATTTACGATTCCAACTTCTCAATAGTCCTGGGTTGTCATTTTTGTTCTACTATGATCCGCCCAATATTTTTAATTGGTGAAAGGTCTGAACTGCAGGCATGCTGGTTAAGCACCTGGACTCTTCTACAAAGTCATGCTGTCATAGATGCAGTATACGGATTAGCATTGTCCTACTGAAATATGCAAAGCTTTCCCTGAAAGACATTGTCTGCAATGAAGTATATGCTGCTTTCTAAAACCTAAAAAAAAAAAAAAGTTTGAGAATTGATGCCTTTCCAGATGTGTAAGCTGCCCATACCATATGCACTAATGCACCCCCATACCATCAGAGATGCATGCATTTGAACTGAGTGCTGATAGGCCAGAAAATTTCAAATTTTAATTTGTCTGACTACATAAGTTTTCCACTTTGCAACAGACCATTTTAAATGAGCTTTGGCCCAGAGGGAATGGTGGCATTGCTGGATAATGTTCAGATATGGCTGCTTCTTTGCATGGTGGAGCTTAACTTGCATTTTTGGATGGCAGGGCGAACTGTGCTCAGAATCATGCCTGTTTTTAATGCAGTGCCATCTGATGGCCCAAAGAATACGGGCATCCAATATTGTATTTTTGCCTTTTCCCTTGTGTACAGATTTTTTTTTTTCAGATTCTGGTTCTTTTGATATTTTGCACCTGTAGATTATTGTATATTTAAAGTGTTAGCAATTTTTTACATTGAACAATATTTTTGAAATTGTTCAACAGTTTTTAGGTGCAGCATTTCAAAAATTGGTGAAACTCTGCCCATCTTTATATTACACTCTGATTCTCCAAGATACCTTTTTCTGTACCCGATCATGTTACCGACCTGTTGAAAAATGTTCTTCCAGCTTTTCCTAGTTGGTGCCACTTACTTTGCCAGCTTTTTGTTGCCCTGTCCCAAGTTGTTTGAGACCTGTTGCCATCAACTTCAAAAATCTTTTTCTTCAAATGGTACATTTTCTCAGTTTAACATTTGATATGTTTTCTATTTTCTGTTGTGAATAAAATATGGGTTTCAGATTTTGTAAATCCATTGCATTCTGTTTATGTGGATTCTACACAGCGTCCCAAATTTTTTGGAATTGGGGTTGTAGAAGAACTTTATTACTTGGGCTGCTTTCACACTGGGATGTTGGTGGTAAAACGCTATTTTTAGCAACACTTTACTGTTATTTTGTGGCAGTTTTCGGCCGCTAGCGGGGTGGCTTTAACCCACGCTAGCGGCTGAAAAAGGGTTAAAATTGCCCGCAAACTGGTGGTTTTTCGGCGCTGCACAATTATTTCAATGGGCAGGAGCAGTGGTGTATACACCACTCCTTCACTGCTCCAAAGATGCTGCTTGCAGGAGTGTGTTTGTTTTTTGTTTTTTTTAACGCCCTGCCAGCACATCGCCTCAGTGTGAAAGCATTTGGGCTTTCACACTGAGACTGCAGGGGAGCTGTTTTTCAGGTGCTTTACAGGTGCTATATTTTTGCCCAAAATTGTCTGAAAAATGCCTGTGTGAAAGGGGTCTTCTATTAGGTAACTGGGGGTATTAATTGGCACTATGCATTTCTATGTAATTTACTTTTTTTTTACATATTTCTAGACATCTAATTTTGTTGCCAACAATCGGCTTATCCTTACAATTCTCAACTTTTCTTTCTGTAGCATGAATGCAGCTGTTAAACTGAAAAATTGCAGATTGGTAGATGGCATCGAAAAATATTTTCAATGGGCCTTATACTGCTATTGACATTTTTGTACAATGCATCTCCTCCCCTTTTTTTTACAAGTTTAAAAAAAATACATTTATGGTTGTTAATTACACTTAAATTAATTTTTCTCTTTTTTTTTTTTTTTGTTGTAGAATAATGGCTACACTGCCTTGTCAGACTCATACCTTCCTAGTTATTATGGTCCAGCCATTGGTTTCTCCTACTCTCTGAATGATGCTGCCTGGTCTACTGGAGGGGACCCGCCACCAACCATGCCTTTTCTTGCCTCCTATGGACAGTTGGGCAGCAGTGAGCCCCACTTTTTACCAGATGCCATGTTTGGACCTCTAAGCAGTGCCCCTTTTTTGGGACAACCTGCATTTAACTTTTTTCCTAGTAGCATGGACTTTTCAGCCTGGGGTAGTGGAGGAAGCTCTCCTGGTGCATCTGCTCCTAGTTCTGGTTATGGTGGTAGCTATGCATATGCTCCAAGCACTTTGGGAGGAGCTGTTTTGGATGAACAGACCAGTTTTGGTGGTGGCAAAGCAGTTGGCAGTCTAGAGCAGAGCATGGGGGTATTAAAACTGGGAGAAGGAAATGGTATCAAAACAAGTGTAAACATCCCACCTGCAACCATCGCTCCACCAAAGCAGGCATCATGGGCGGACATTGCCAGTAAACCTGCTAAGCAGAATATTGGAAAGGCTCTTCCTCCACCAGTGAAGCACAACATGGAGATTGGAACTTGGGAAAACAAAGCACCCTCCAATAGCTGCCAACCACCATCGCCTCCAGTGGCACAACAGCCTACAGTGATTCCATCTTCACATGCTCCTGCACGTTGGTCAGCACCACGCAATCGAGGATCAGAGCAAACTCAGGCCTCACCTATTTCATCGGACCCTCATCCTGTTTTGGAGAAACTGCGTACACTCAATAACTATAACCCCAAGGATTTTGACTGCAACCCAAAATTTGGACGTGTGTTTATTGTTAAAAGTTACTCAGAAGATGACATACATCGATCCATCAAATACAATGTGTGGTGCTCCACTGAGCACGGCAATAAACGCCTGGATGCAGCTTATCGTTCTCTTAATAGCAAAGGTCCAGTGTACTTGCTTTTCAGTGTTAATGGTAGTGGTCACTTCTGTGGTGTGGCAGAAATGAAATCCGCTGTAGACTATAATACCTGCGCAGGTGTATGGTCTCAGGACAAATGGAAGGGACGTTTTGATGTACGTTGGGTCTTTGTTAAAGATGTTCCCAATGGGCAGTTGCGCCACATCAGATTAGAGAACAATGAGAATAAGCCTGTTACCAACTCTCGAGACACTCAAGAGGTTCCTTTGGAAAAGGCTCGCCAGGTTCTTCGAATCATAGCTAGCTACAAACATACCACTTCCATATTTGATGACTTTTCGCATTATGAGAAGAGGCAAGAGGAGGAAGACAGTATCAAAAAGGTACTCCTAATTCAAACCTTTGTTTTTGACTTTTCTGTGCTTTAAGTTTTGTTTTGAAGGTTCCTGTAAATTAGCTTTCTTATAGGAGAAATTTAAATTTGCATAATCTTTAGGAGTGGGTGAATTTAGTATTGCATTTAAAATATTAAAGGTTTGGGGTGCGTTTTTTTTTTTTTTTTTTATTATAACAAGCATGTTCTACTTGTACCTGCTCTTTGCAGTCCCGATCCTCCTCTTAGGTCCTTTGCCGGCACTTTAGGCCCCTCCCTAGTGCCCCCATAGCCGAGCTGCTTATGTGTCCCATTCACACAGCGCAGCTGGGCCCTGTCCCCGCTTCCTCATTGGTTCACTGGTTCTGATTGACAGTAGCGGAGCCAGTGGCTACCGCTGCTGTCTCAGCCAATGAGGAAGAGACACGGGAGGGCTGAAGCTCTTGTACACGTCGCTGGATCGAGGTGGGTCTCGGGTAAGTATTAGGGGGGACTGGGGGTGCTGCTGCACACAGATTTTTAGAACGCATTAAGGTAAAAAAAAACTTGAGCCATTACAACCACTTTAAGACTGCCTTTCATGTGACAAATCAACTGTTGTTAAGAGTTTATAAAATTCTAGTCTGCGTTATTATGCACTAGAGACTTTTTTTTTTAAGCCCTTCTCAAAAATCCCTGTCGGATGCTCTAAAGTAGTGGTGCGATCAAATAAAACCGGTTTGTCCATGTGAAAGAGCCCTTACTCTCAAACTGTATTGGGACCTAAATTTGCAAGCAGAGAGGTTTCCTTTTGCAGAACAGACCCAATATCCCTTTTGCAAAAATGGCTTCTTACTTTCCTATTTGCAAACTACTGAATGCATGCTAAATGTCTGTTGGGAAGAATTTAACTTGTGCCCATTCAAGATGGTAGAAGATGGTGAACTAAAAAGAAGCGGCTGAGGGTGCTTGTGAACAATGCAATGCTGGAGGAGAGGTGAGTATTTGCAGACTTTAATTCTGCTTTAAAGAAGCATCTGTCTAGTTTCAGTGCTAAATGTTGGCTGTATGCGTGTTAGGATTTCAGCACAACGGTCGAAAGTACACAGAAAATCTATTTTATGTACTTTGCTAATTACGTAGCAGCCAGGTTTGCATCATATAATGGGGCAGATTTTCTCTAAATTTAACCCTCTTGCGGCCTCTGATTTAGGCACTTTGAGTTTAGAGCTGGCATATCCTACACACTCTGGCCAAGAAACAAGCTGATCAGGCAGAGCCTGTGCTTATTCGGCTCCAACAGTGATGTTAGGGGTCTAAGAGACCCATGATGTCTCCCTAAAGTGAACTATGCGCTTTGCCCCCCTTGCGATAAAAATACATTTAACAAATTACATTTTTTTTTTTCTGTAATGGGGTCTACAGCATATCTAGTTGCAGTTAAAGGAGAAGTCCAGCCTGAGCTTTTTTTTAGGCTGGGCTTCTCCTAAGGGTCACAAAAGTGTAATTTAGTTTTGCACTCATGTGACCCATTTTCAGCGGCGAGCGGTCTGAACTCCGCTGAAGTGACCAGGATCAGTCGAAGCAGCGCGTCATCTGAGGTCTGGATCCCCCCAGCTGCCTTAATTGATGCCATTCTCAGCGAGCCGCTGAGACTGCTACTCTTTTTATAAATTCTTTATTTTTTTTTACAGTTTTCATATTCACATTGTAATATTCCACATTCTTATGCTAATATACTGATTAGAATGTGCACATCGTGTTAGAATTTTTACTCCTACATTCAGCAGTAACAGTGTAGTGTTGGATTACACTGGGAGACAGCTGATTGGACCAAATGCACCTTCACATAGCCCCTTCACATAGGCAGAGACTTTCAGAACTGTCCTGTGAGTAGAACAGCTTTCTGCTAACCCATCCTGACACAAAATTCAGCTCAAATTTCATGAATTGGGTTTACATCTATTAAAGCTGCACGATTCTGGCTAAAATGAGAATCGCAACTTTTTCTCTGCTTGGAATGAAGATCATGATTTTCGCTCGTAATATCTTTGGCATTCTACAAAAAAAATTGGGCCAACTTTTTTTTTTTTTTTTTTTTTTTCTCTAGGCTCTCTGCTAAAAAAATGTTTGGGGGTTCTATGTAATTTTCTAGCAAAAAATAAGATTTTACCTTGTAAGCAACAAATGTCAGAAAAGGTTTAGTCTTTAAGTGGTTACACTTTCCTCATTTACATACCGAAGTTCACCCCTTTTGATCCAAGAACAAAATGTTTACAATGTATCCATCTCCGATGTTCAGATAAACTTGGCAGGCTACCTGGATATTTTATTTTTTGTCGGAAGTGAGCAGAGATGTTTCTGTACATACATGGAATCGGGAAATGCTGTTTTCAGATTGGGAGGGGAGTAGAATGCTTTTTTGATTCTTAATGATTAATTGTGCGGCTCTAACATCCACTTTTGACATGTGCTAGTTTGCGGTGCATACTAGCTAGAGGTGTGGATCTTCACTGGTCTCAATCGTTTCTATTATTATTCTGTCAACCATTTGATTCTGTGATGCATCACAATTACTACCCGTGGTTTTCATCCATTTTTTTTTTTTTTTTTAGGAGAAATGCCCAATAAGCCAGTCATCACTAGAAGCCCCACTGCCAGGGATCATTTTCCCAGAGGTCAGCTATAAGAATATATGTAATTGGCGTGAATTTTGAAGTGTTATGCTTTTGTACACAGCATCGATTACTGTTCCTTCTTTTGGCTAAATTAATCTTGTTGACTGAATGTAAAATGAGGACCTTTACAGTTTTATTCTGCCTTCTGTGCACACACCCTCGTTTAATTAGGGGGGTTTGTAACCCTAGATTATGCTTTGCTGCCAGCCCCCTATTTAAAGCTGGTATCCTGCACTGTGTAATTGTTGGTTACAATTTATGCCTTTCAATACCTTTTTTTGTGATGTGACTCTCGGCCACTCTAACATTCCGACCCAGGGCTACAGCAGGAGGGGCCAAGATCTCCCTCTGACATCAACCAGGAGGTCACGTGACCGCCAAGCTGGTTGCTTGGCCCCTCCCTCTGTAGCCCTGGATTGGAGTAGCAGAGCGGCCGGGAGTCGTGTCAATGGCCTAAAGATGCATCACAAAAAGGTATTTAGAGGCATAGGCTTTGCTTCGAACGAACACTTGCACAGTGCAGGGTGGCAACTTAAAAGGGCTGGCAGCAATTTTTATTTTAAATTGTAGTCTTTTATTAACCGCAGCAGAGGGGCGCCGAGACAAGGAGGGAGAGAAGAGTGATATATCCATGTGTTATACATTCCATTGTCGTTTTCTTGAAAAGCAAAGGAACCACACTCTTGTATTATAAATTACATATTCAAATTCACAATAGGAAATGTATCTTAAATTGATTTATAAAAAATACATAAAAATTGTAAAGCAACAACCAACTGGATACTGGTTCTAGTCACAAAGTAGATCTTTTCCAGCACACCATGGATCGACACAAAGTACCTGGGAAAAGGTGGCTTGGAGCCGCTCTGCAATTCAATTGGCTTCTAATGTACTCTGAATTGTTTTTTCTATTAACCCTTAGTCATGGGTGCATCTTTAAAATAAAATCATTCTTGTAATGAAAAGGTATTTTTGTAAAGCCCCTCTTAAGAATCTTAACCCCACCCATCTTATTTCTAGCTTTTACGTAAAAGCCATGGTCACAGGTTGGAAATGAGGTGTGGGGATTTATATTTTGCCTGGGATTGGGCTTAAACCTGAATCGTGCAAGCGAAGTGAAAGGGTGTGTATACATCTTTTCTTGGCACGCTTACAGAATTAACAACTTGAAGATGAACGCTAGGCGTAAAAGTATTCCGCAGAACCCAGAAAAGATAAAAATCCATTTTGTGCACCAAATGCCTTGGCAAACCTAGATTTTGGCTTGTAAAGCAGTGGTGAGATCTTCACTGTGTGCTGTAAGTGACATCTATTCTGTTCTGCTTGGATTCAGCAGGGGATCTGTTTATGGATCCCCTGCTGATTGTACCAGACGCCACTTGTCTGAAAGCACCCTAAATGTTCAAATTCTTGTATTACATTTAATTAGATTATTTTTAAACTAAATAAGGAAGAACAGTCGGACCGCTTATTGTGTCCACAGAAATTGTGCCGATCTTTCACCAGCAGAGTCCCTAAGAGATGAAGAAACTATCAGTTCTAATATTCTGTGTCTAAAAAGTTAAGTTAGAAATCCCAACTCCTCCTATAGGGTTGCCTCCTTAGTAGAGCTGCACGATTAACCGTGAAGAATCAAAATCGCAATCTTTTTCCCTTCCTAATCTTCAAAACAGCAGGTCACAATCTTTCTAAGGGTCCTTTCACACTAGCGGACCGTTCATCTGCTCATTACAAGTCCGTTAACGGACTTGTAATGAATCCCTATGGGATCGCGTCCGTTAGCGGATGGAGCATCCGCTAGCGTCCGCGTCCGTCAGGATCCGCTTTTGCGAACGGAAGAAACCCTATTTTTCTTCCGTTCGGCGGAACGGATCGGATGCAGACGGACAGACGGTCCGTCTGCATCCGATCCCCCCCATAGGGGAGAGCGGAGCAGAGACAGGGCGATCTCTGCACTGTGTGCGGGGACCGCCCTATCCGCCGACAGCTCAGCGGGGATCCCTGCTGAGCTTTGGCGGACACACGGAGCGGACACAGAAACGATCCGCTCCGTGTAAATGGACCCTAACAAGTGCAGAGTTCTCACAGCTGGAAAAACAAAATCCAGGCAGCCTGACAAAGTTTTAATACAACACCAAATAAGTATAAACAAAGCATCTTTTCGTTCTTTTATCAAAGGAAAGAACTCCAGTGTGTAGATGAAGGAAGTTTAAACATTTAAAGACCAAACATTTTCTGACATTTGTTGCGTACAAGTAAAAAAATCAATATTTTCTGCAAAAAAAATTACTTTAACACCCAAACTTTTTTTTTTTTTTTTTAAAGCAGGGACCCCAGAGAATAAAATGGTGGTTGTTACAATATTTTTTGTCGCACCTCATTTGCGCAGCGGTTTTTCAAAAGAGTTTTTTTTTTTTTTTTTTTTTTTAATATACTTTAATGAATTAAAATAAAAACAGTAAAGTTAGCCCAATTTTTTTTTTGTATAATTTGAAAGATGTTACAACTCGAATCGCGATATTTATTCTAAGCAAAAAAAGTGATTCTCATTTTAGCCAGAATTGTGTACATTGTGACATTAAGTTTTGCTGTTTTCTTTGGCAGAGATGGGGGCCGGGGGAATATACTTGTTTGGGTGAATTTCCTCTACTTATCATTCTAATCTTTCATTTTTAGGTAATAAAGAATTAGAATATCGCACCAAGAATCAGGTAAGCTGACAAATGATGTGTATACACATTTGCCACATTCAGCATTTATCTGCATGTTTCAAACAAATTATCAGTCATTGAGTTTATATAGGCACAGGTACTATATTCAGTAACACAAGGCCAGTGGTAGTAAATGAGCATTAATCCATCTAGACCAGGGGTGGAGATCTACCTGGTCAATATTGAAGTTTCCCGGGGGGTGTGGGTTTTTTTTTTTTTTTTTGCACACAGCTTGAAAGTAATGCAGGCCATACAGTAATCATTTTAATTTATTTTAGTTCAACCTGGAGTTTGAATGAAAAAGGTCCAACTCCCCCTTTCACACATTCAAGATGGATGAGGGAGAATCCTTCCCACTGTGTTTTGTCCTGACAGTGGTAAGCTTTCCCTGCTGTCAGAACACACAGATCATTGGGGGGGGGGGGGGGGTAAAACTGTACACGCGTGTTGGACCAAAGTTGATCAGTAGATCGACCTTCTGTATAATCCATACATGGATTGAAATTGGCCACTGCTGAACTGCCAAATTTTGATCCACATATGGCTGGCTTGCGGTGAAGGGAGTTTTAATGGCAGAATTTTTTTTTTTTAAATCTTAATGCATCAAGATGAGAACTTTTGTGTGTAGCAGCCACCCCCCGCCCTGAACCCCCCTAAATTACTTACCTGAGCACCATCTCTCTAGCGATGTCCACAAATGCCTAAGCTGAGCTCATCTATCTGCTGCTTGAGTTTCCAGTCACAGGATGGGGAAGAGAAGTGACAAAGTTGTATTGCTTAGTTATTGTAAAGGTTCGAAATGTTTATTTATTTTTTAAATAAATATGTCATACTTATTTGCTTAATGCAATTATTTTGCACAGCGCAGCTTAAAGCTCCTCTTCTGGAGTCCCCTGCTTGTACTTCTGACTCCTCCCTTTGTAGTGCCGCCTGCTATGGGGGGCACCAGTGTGGCTTGTCCCCGCCCAATGCTCTTTAATCACACAGGTTTTAATTGACAGCAGCTGCATCCTGTGAAGAGAGAGCACATCGCTGCTGCTCTCAGGCACAACGCTGGATCGGGCTCAGGTAAATATCTGGGGGGCGGTGTAGCTGAAGGTATTTTACCTCAAGTGGAGTTCCACCCAAAAATGGAACTACTCCTGCTTTTCCGGTCAGCAGTTCCCCCCAGTCCCGTCCTGTCACGTGTCATTTGGCAGCTTTCAGCAGGGAGCAGATACCCGTCTAATCTGGGTATTTTCTCCCACTTCCGGCGATAGATTGCCGCAGATTCCGCTGCGATATACAGCAGAGATGTGTTGCTAAGAATTGCAAACCCTTCAGCACATAAACCATTCCCAGATATGTATTTCACAGACATATTAAGCTGGTCATTTTGATGTTTAGAACTTTTTACTCTTAAAAGCAAAAGGTTGTGTGTATCGGGTTCTAATGATTTATTGTATCTTTTTATAGGATCATCGAACAGACTTTCTCCTGCACACCCGTGTAGAACATAAAGGACTTTAAGCAAATGGATGATTACCACATTACAGGACAAACTTAAAAACTTGGGGCCAAAGCCTCCAAATTTTACCTTTCATTTTCAGGGATTGAACTATAGGATTCAGTGCTGGGATGCGGTTCAATACGTTTATACCCCCAGGATCTGAGATCAAGATTGGATATTTTTTTTTTCTTTCCTCCATAGAGGCTGGAGACTTTTCTCTTCCTTTTTGCCATTTTTTTTTTTTTTGCATTTTTATTTGGTTTTGTGGCAAAAGCCCTGGTTTCTTTTCCACAGCTCCCAGTAAGCACATGTGTGATTTTCGTAAAGACTTTTGTGTGTTTTCGGGTTTCTTTGCCATTTTCATATTGGTGGTACATGCACACTTTTCTTTTAGATATGCTTTCACGATATATATTGTCGCGGTGGATATAACTCTTTTTCACCACTTTTAGATGTGACTGAATAGCCATCTATCTGACTCTGCTGTAAGCACTTAGAGATAAAACAATATATATGGTACATGCATGTCTATTCCTACTGTGTGTGTGCCCTCGGGTATCAGGAGCATGCCTGGGCATAATAAATGTCTAATGTTCAGTTTCATTTCTGTAATTTTGTTAAATTTAACACAGAACCATGACTGCAGTTCTAATTTAGCTTGACTATAAAGGCTTTACTCATTAACTCTTGTATACATAATGATTTAAAATTGCAATCCTCCTGTCATTGGCCTTTGTGGTGTTCCAGCTTCTTATTTATTCTCCAGCTAAATAGCCTTTTACCATTCAGGTTTAAAAATGGGGTACTAATGTGCCCTGCGTATGTGTGTATTTAGTAACCTTGTTCTTCATTTAAGCCTGCTCTTTTCTAGGGAAATGTATTTAAAGCTGATCTGTCTCATAAAGTTTAGAAAATGTAAAGGGTTAGTTCACCTTTGTGCAATTCTTCCAAAAAAAAAGCCACATGCTTTCAATCACCCCCACCCAGCACATTACAAAATATTGTTCAGGTTTTAAAAGCTGCCTCTTTCTCGTTGTATGCTTGTGTCCTGCATGGGCCGGTCTCCAAAAATCTCTAGGTGGTGGTTGACACCACCTTTTTTTTTTGTTTTTTTTTTTTTTTAAACCTCTGTCCTGGCTAAACGCTAGGACAGGATGAAATGAGGAAGCGAAAGGAGGTGATCCCCCAATGTCGCACATCCGTGTAATCCTATGGTGGAGATCCCAATGCAAGTGGGAAGTATTTAAGCATAGTCGATAGCCACTTAATTGTGTGAAGGGGCGGACAGATGTATACAATTGCGTTTTTTTTTTTACTGCGGCAGGTTGACTCGGCTGGGCAAATGTTACCTTGCGCCGCTTCCCATTGTGGCCACTAGGGAGCCGATGCCCGGCGTGTGCGATGACCGCCGGGCACCTGCGATCGAGCGTGACAGATCTGCCTGCCATAATGTCGCAGTCTCTAAAAATCGCAGATCACCGCCATTACTAGTGAAAAATAAATAATAAAATGCCATAAACTACCCCCCCATTTGGTTTGCGCAAAAGTTATAACGTCTACAAATGAAATGCTTAATTTTTGGTAAAAATATGTAGAAGAATACATATTGGCCTAAACTGAGGAAAACATCTTGGGGGGGGGGGGGGGGGGGGGGACAGGGAATGTGGGATATTTATTATAGCAAGAAAATATTGCTGCTTTTTCAGAATGTACGCTTTTTTTATTTTATATATATATATATATATATATATATATATATATATATATATATATATATATATATATATATATATATATATATATAGTGCAAAAAATGTAAAACCGCAGAGGTGATCAAATACCACCAAAAGAAAGCTCTGTTTGTGAGGGGGGAGAAAAAAGTATATATTTTTTTGTTTTGGGTACAACATCGCATAACCGCGCAGTTGGCAGTAGAAGCGACAGTGCCGAATCACAAAAAGTGCTCTGGTCAGGAAGGGGGGGGGGGGGGGGAAATCTTCCGGGGCTGAAGTGATTTATCAAACAGCACTTGCAAATGTATACACCTGTTAGCCTTTCACACAATTGAGTGACTACTGATGATGTTTAAATACTCCCCACATGCATGGGATCTCCATTCCCATGATTAAGCTCTGGAGGTTGACTGAAATGCGTTGAGGACATGGCCTGGTTGGTGCCACTCTTATCGCCACTATTATAATTACACAGATGGATTGGATTACATTGGGGATAACCTCCTTTCTCTTGAGCTACAGCTAGGAGCCAGGCCAGGCTCCATCCCCTGTCGACACTTCCAGTGGCAGATGCGGAAGTATCCATATGCATACCCAATATCGGCTGAACCTGAGCAACACACAAACGCTGGATGGGATGAATGTTGGGAAAGGAAAAGAACACACTTTGTCCATGTGCAGCGCTTTTTCCTTCTATCAGAAGCAGCTGAGCCTTTTGCAGACCGTATATAGGGATGTACAATGGGAAAGGGATGTGGTTTTTTTTTTTTTTTTTTTTTTTTTTTTTAAAGCTAAACAGTGCTTTGCAGTTTATTGAACATGACAACAAACTTGGAGGTGCACATAAGATGACACTCTTTAAAAGCTTTTTTTTTTGTGTACGTGTATTCAGCACTGGCATTATCCCCTGCAGCATTGGAAGATCGTGGGTGTGGGGGCGGCATAAGACTGAAGATTTTCACAATGACATTCAGTACCAGCACAAGGGAGGCTTCAGATTAAATGTATATGTAGTTTCCCCTGTGATGATTAATTTTTACTTGACCTATACCAGCAGGTGCTGAAACAATCCTCCTTGCATAATTACCATGAGTGTACCCCTTACTAACCTCTGCACTGCAAGCACTGACTTTCTGCATACAAGTTATGGGGAATGTCTGAATGTTGTGCAATTGGACCTACCAGAGATATGTGAAGGCATCTGGCAGTACTTTGTTTCTCAAACGTGCACATGGCTTCCTTTTTAAAATGTGTGTGACGAGCATTCTTGAAGTTGAATTTTTCATTTGAATAATAAAATTACATCCAAAACTAGAGCTGCACAATTAATCGTTTAAAAAAAAAAAAAAATTCTGATCTCGATTCAACCCCTCTGACTATCTCCAATGCAGAGTTTACCGATTCTTTCATATAACAAGTGGAGAGACTTTATCTGCTCACTCGGCTGTCAAAATATCTGGGCAGTCTGCCAAGTTTTTTTTTTAACAGGAAACGTTTTAACTAATGCTTCCTCCTTGGATCAAAGGGATAGACTTCTTTGTGTAAGGGCCCTTTCAGACGTGCGGACCGTATGTCCACTTTTTCATCCGTTTGCGGATGAAAAAGGGACATACATTGGTCCCAATGTGATTGCTGGTGTCAGCGGATAAACATCCGCTGACACCCGTAATCGCCCGCCTCCGCAAAGATCCGATTTTGTAGATGGAAGAATGTCCTATTTTTTTTTTCTTACGTCATCTGATCTGATGAACACGGACATACGGTCCGTGTTCATCCGATTCCCCCCCCCCCCATAGGGGAGAGCGGAGAAAAGACAGGGCGGTTCCTGCACAGTGTGCGGAGACCGCCCTGTCAGCCGCCGGCTCAGCGGGGATATACGGAGCGATCCCCGCTGAGCTTACGGACACACGGAGGCGGATCATTACTGATCCGCCCCATGTGAAAGGGCCCTAAAGAAAAAAATCTGGGCAGTCTGCCAAGTTTGTAACAACATGAAACATTGTAATTAGCTTCCTTCTTAGAGCAAACTTCTGTGTGTAAATGCAGGAAGTTTACCACTTAAAGTCCAAATCTTTTTCTGACACTTGTTTCTTAAGTTAAATCAATATTATTATTTTTTTGCTAGAAAATTACTGGAACCCCCAAACATTATATATATTTTTGCAGAGACCCTAGGGAATAAAATGGCAATGGCTGCAATATTTTATGTCACACTGTATTTGCCCAGCTGTCTTTCAAAGGCAATTTTTTGGGGGAAAAAATGCACTTCAATAAATGTTTTGGTTTTAATGTAAAAGATAATGTTAGGCTGAAAGAATCAGGATCTATCATCTAAGCAAAAAAACATGATTCTCATTTTAGCTAGAATTGTGCAGCTCTATCCAAAACTTTGAAAAGTGTGGGGAAAAAAGGGTCCCTTTCTCTGAAAGTTTGATTTCTCCATCAATACCGGTGCTACTCGCACAGAAAATGAATGGAAGTCCCCTTTGGGGACTGAACTATTAAGAGCTAGCTGATGTTACCACCCAAAGGTATGAGTTTAATTCTGTTTGCATTCTTGGAGAGATTTCCCTATTTCAGAATGAGCGTTGCCGGTGTTTCTCTCTATTGTGTGCACACAGTAATAAAAAATCTTCAGCATGTTCTGAGGGTTCCCTGCTCTGCCCAAATACAGGCCACAGTGTCAGTTTTGAGTTTAGAAAAGTTACCGCAAATACATTCAGATTTTGAATCCTTTAGGAAGGTGAACAAAGGTACATTTTTGTCATGTATGCATAGATTGTTTGAAGTATAAATTAAACGATGGCGCTACGGAGTCCCCAGGGGGGAAAAGGAAATAAGGGGTGATGGCTGCAGCTCCCCTGGATCAGGTCTTGGGATGCACATAAATTGGAGAGGGCACACAATCGAAGCGTGACCTGTAGTAATGCTTAAAATGGGTAAACGCACTTCCTTTTGTGTGAATCAAGTTTAGCACGTAAATATGGTCATCTGTAAGGTTGCTAAGATCGGCAAGGAAATCTGCTGGTGAATGCAGAGGTTGGCAGGAAAGCGGAAGCGGCCAAGGATTCCAGGAAGCCACGAGTACAGCGCGACAGCTTGCGTTCCATCTCCAATATAGCAGGGGTTCCCTCTCCTTTACAATTCAGCTGCCTCCCAGCCAAAGTCTGCTTATACCAGCCGCTTGCCAATCTGCAACCTTACAGATGGTCATCTTTGCATGCTAAACTTGGTTCGCACAAAGTGAGTGCATTTACTTATTTTAAGCATTACTATGGGTTATGTATAGATGGTGCACCCCCTCAGTTTTTCCAATTGTTTAAAGTGCTTTTGCAATCCAGTGTCAGTGTTATAAAGGTATGTGCCAAGAAGGTTACTTTCTTTTTTTTTTTTTTTGTCTTTAATCGCTTGCCGACCGCCTCCTGCAAATATGTCGGCAGAATGGCACGGCTGTGCAAAGCAACGTACAGGTAAGTTGCCTTTAATTTGCTGCCTTGCGGGGACGCGTGCCCCTGCTGTGAGCTCCGTGCCCGCGGGACCTGCGGACTCTTTGTACGCCGGTGTCCCGCGATCGTGTCACGGAGCTGCAGGACAGGGAGATGCATTTCCCCGTTCTGCCTTGTGACCGGACACTGATCTACTGCTCCCTGTCATCGGGCGCAGTGATCAATGTTGTGTCACTGGTAGCCCAGCCCTCACACAATCGCTCCATAGGACACACTTAACCCCTTCTTCGCCCCTAGTGGTTAACCCCTTCCCTGCCAGTGTCATTTACACAGTAATTGCATTTTTTTGTTTTTTAGCACTGATCGTTGTATAAATGACAATAGTCTCAAAATAGCGTCAAAAATGTCCAATGTGTCTGCGATAAAAATAAAAATCGCAGATCGCTGCTATTACTAGTAAAAAAAAAATGATAAATGCCATAAAACTATCCCCTATTTTGTAGACGCTATAATTTTTGCGCAAACCAATCAATATACGCTTATTTTTTTTTTTTTTACCAAATATATTTAGAAGAATACTTGTCGGCCTAAACTGAGATTTTTTTATTTAAAATTTTTTGCAATATTCATTATAGTAAAGTTAAATTGCGTTTTTTTTTTTTTTTTTTTTTTTTTTTTTCCCCAAAATCGTTGCATTTTTTGTTTTTATAGCACAACAAATAAAAACCGCAGAGGTGATCAAATACCACCAAAAGAAAACTCTCTTTGTTGGGAAAATAGAACGTCAATTTTGTTTAGGAGTCGTGTCGCACAACCGCGCGATTGTCGGTTAAAGCGATGCAGTGTCGAATCGCAAACAATGGCCTGGTATATCTGTTTGAATAGTTGGCAAAAAGTTTTGTGTTTTGGGGTGTTTTTATATTTTCTTATTTTCCCCTTCAAGAAAAGGCCTTTTACGTCATGCCTAGATATTTGTGTGGGCAGTATTTATGCTAGGTACTCCTAATAAAGCATTAACATTGATAATTTACAGACTTTTTGTTTTTAATAGTAATTTGTTACTGTTTTGTATCTTCTATACTTGCTTTTAAGTTGGGGGAGAGCGAGCCTCTTAAATGTGTATGCTTAATCAGTGGAGACTTTGGGGCTGATTAAATAAAATAAAATAAAAATAGCGCTGCTATCGCGCCTGAAAAACTCCTTCACTGCAGACTCAATGTGAAAGCCCGAGGGCTTTCACACTGAGGCGATGCGCTGGCGGGAGACAAAAAAATCTCCTGTCAGCAGCATCTTTGGAGCGGTGAGAGGAGCGGCATGTATACCGCTCCTTCACCGCTCCTTCCCATTGAAAACAATGGGAAACCGCGGCAATACCGCCCGCAATGCGCCTCTATAGAGGCGCATTGCGGGCGGTATTAACTCTTTATCGGCCGCTAGCGGGGGTTAATACCGCACCGCTAGCGGCTGATACCCGCGGCAATTCCGGCAGTATAGCGCCGCTATTTTTAGCGGCGTTATACCGCCACCGCAGCTCCCGCCCCAGTCTGAAAGGGGCCTAAGTGTCGGTGGCCCTAGTCACAAGACAGTGTGGTTTGTGTTCCAAACTCATTCCACAATGCTGAGAATAAACAGCTGAAGCCTGGCAAAGCTTTTAAGTAATTGACTTCAAGGGCGGGTGCTGTATTGGTTTGGAGTGAAGGAACCTTAAGCCATCCTGGAGTTGGACTCAAGCATTCAATCCTGAGTCGGGGTGAAAGCTTTTTGTATTTTTCACTCTTCAATTTTAACTTTTTTTTTTTTTTTTGGCAATGTATTACTCCTTTTTGTTTATGAATCAATTCTGAAAGCCAAAATGAAGATCAGGAAATATTGGCTACAGATCCTTGTGCACAGGCCCTTAAAGCTACATATATAAAGCTGCTTTGTTCATGTAGAGATGCGATATTCTAGTCCAACAAAAGGTTATCCCGAGCCTTTGCTGACCTACAAATGCGAGTTGCCTAGTTCAAGCTTACCCTCTTGTTTAAATACTTTGGGAACAAGCATTGACATCGGGAGTTCTTCCTGGTCAATGACACAAGGCCTCCATAGAAGCCAGGTATTTTTATAAGGTCTGAAATGGCATTGCCCAAATTTTGTATAATGGGTGCATTTTAAAAACCTTTGTGCGCCTTTGTATTATGGCTGCCTTTGCCAAATGCCTTGTTGGTTAACTTTTTAAGGATCGTAATTGTACATGGCATAGATTCTTGTTTTATGTCAAGCTAATTCTCATTTTCAGGGTGAGCTAATAGGCCATGCTTTTTATTGTGTAATATTGTACTTTTTCTTGGCATCTGGCTAGGCAGGATAATGTTTGCTTTAATGTTCTCACGTATGTATAACTGTAGTTGTAATGGCCGAAGGAAGCTGAAGGTTTTGCTATTTTGTTTTAAACATCACAATTGGCCATTTCAGATTTTCCAGGCTCATTTTTATTTGGCTTTAAGCTAATAATCATGTCTGAATGATCATGTTTAAAAAGGTGAAATACTGTTCCCTAATCACTTCGTCTCAGAATAAACATTTGTATTCCTTTCCAGTTCTGCTTCAGCATCCGTTTGGTTGTTCAGACAAGTTAGGTTTCATATGTTGTGTTTGAAGTTGGTTGGAATGTCAACAAAAATATCCGAATTTTGAGAATCCTTGCATGGTTTGCTAAGTGTTACAGCCTTCCATTGATATCAATATTAAAATGATTCCATCCTGGCTTCCAGCATTCTGCAAGTGTTTGGTCAATTCCGTAGAAAGTATTACTACAAAAACTCAATGCTTATGTTGTCTGCATAGTAGACAGTCATGTGTCCTAGCTTTCTCAGGAGGGTGAAGAAAAATGTCTAAGTCAGTTTCTCTGGCCAATCATTACTTTAACCACTTGCCGTCGCCGCACCGTCATAATACGTCCACAAGGTGGCTCTCCTAGGCGAGACCACGTAATATGACGTCCTGCCTTTTAGCCGCCACTAGGGGCGCACCCGCTCGCCCCCGACTCCCGTGCGTGTGCCCGGTGGGCGCGATCGCCGCCGGGCACACGCGATCGCTCGGTACAGAGCGGGGAACGGGAGCTGTGTGTGTAAACACACAGCTCTCGTTCCTGTCAGCAGGGGAAATGCTGATTTTCTGTTCATACAATGTATGAACAGAAGATCAGTGTTTCCCCTAGTGAGGCCACCCCCCCCCACAGTAAGAACACACCCAGGCATACTTAACCCCTTCCCCGCCCCCTAGTGTTAACCCCTTCACTGCCAGTGGCATTTTTATAGTAATCTAATGCATTTTTATAGCACTGATCGCTATAAAAATGCCAATGGTCCCAAAAATGTGTCAAAAATGTCCGAAGTGTCCGCCATAATGTCGCAATACCGAAAAAAAAGCGCTGATCGCCGCCATTACTAGTAAAAAAAAATATTAATAAAAATGCCATAAAAATACCCCCTATTTTGTAAACGCTATAACTTTTGCGCAAACCAATCAAACGCTTATTGCGATTTTTTTTTTTTTACGAAAAATATGTAGAAGAATACGTATCGGCCTAAACTGAGGAAAAAAAATGTTTTTTTATATATTTTTGGGGGATATTTATTACAGCAAAAAGTAAAAAATATTCATTTTTTTTTCAAAATTGTCGTTCTATTTTTGTTTATAGCGCAAAAAATAAAAAACGCAGAGGTGATCAAATACCACCAAAAGAAAGCTCTATTTGTGGGAAAAAAAGGACGCCAATTTTGTTTGGGAGCCACGTCGCACGACCGCGCAATTGTCTGTTAAAGCGACGCAGTCCCGAATCGCAAAAAGTACTCTGGTCTTTGGGCAGCAAAGGGGGGTAAGTGGTTAAACCAGGGGTCTCCAAACTGCGGCCCGAGGGCCAGATGTGGCCATTTGCTAGCATTTATGTGGCCCTTGGGGCACAATTCCTTCCAATGATCTGAGGTTATATTCCTCCTATTAACACCAACAATGGGGCACTGTATCTTCCACGGATACCAATGATGGAATACTATTCCTCCTACTAATAGGGGAATACTCCTCCTATTGACCACCAACTCTGAGGCCATATTTATTCTCACTGATTTTGGGCCCGTGACATTTTCTGCCCCTGCTGGCCACAATCCGGCCCTCCTAAAGTCTGAAAGATAATGAAGTGGCCCTTTGTTTGAAAAGTTTGGAGACCCCTGCTTTAAACAAAGAGGGCTTGGGGCCAGGGATGTTGCCTAATCTCTCACCCCACCACTTCCCTGTACTCACAAGTACACATGGTCACCTAATGTATTATATCTACTGGTTGGTGCAATAGACTTTGTTCAGTTGGAGGTTTTATAAAAACTGTACCTTAACACTACTTGATAAACGTAATCTAGAGATACTCTGTCTGCTGTGGGTAATCCATTAGGTTCCATTCAGAATTATGAGGGTTGTATGCATGTCATGGGTATGACAGCCCATTCATTTCAATAGGCTGCCCTACCTATAAGACTGGGGGATAAGTCCCCACTGAATCTTATAATGGCACGGCCATTAAGAATCAATGTTACACTAGCATGTCTGCTAAAGTGCAGTGCCTTTTCTCTACGGGTGGAACGCATGTGATTTCACACCTGTTCCCCACTGGCAGAGATGTGAACCTAGACTAACATAAGTGGGGGAAATATGATGGCACATAAGTGACTACATTCACTCTGCATTTTTCATATGGGGTGTTTTAATGTTTTACATGCGTTACCATTTGCTATAGAAGGTACATTCTTATGGGAACCACGCCAAAGATGCAGCAAGCAGGATTTTTTTTTTTATAAACCTGAAACAGAGGTAGGAATGTAGCCTTATTGATCCCTGGATCCAGTATTTTTCTAGCCTTAAAATCACTGCTGTGAAAATACTATATGGTACTACTAATTTTAACTATAGCTTATTCTAAAGAATGGCAGTGGTTGCTGTTGTAATTTTCCCCATGACCACTAAAGTTTAACAGATTTCTAGTTTGCTTGTTTCTAAAAACTTCTGTATTACCAAGTATATTGTTCCTGGATCACATTGGTATAACTTTGGCTGTGCCGATCACATTGCGGCATATTCAACTTAATCCACTTAACCCCTTGCTTTCTGTTCATTTTTGAGCAAGTAATCTGCCTTGTGTGTGTTTTTATGGGTTCTATCTACTGCAGTAATCTTCATAGTAAAATCAAGTAAAAAAAAAAAAGTAGTTTTCTAAAGTCCTGTTGTGGTGTGTGGGTTTTTTTTAATTTTTTTTAGAGCCGATTGGTGTTTGAAATTGAGTCCATCCCATAAAATAGTACAAAATCCCAAAGATGCATTAGCCATAGGATTCAACAAAGCCAGGATGGAATCATTTTAGCTTGAAGATTTGTTTTGTCATGGTCACTCATACAACATGTAAGAGAATCTTTGTTTAAATAAACCATTGGTAACTGATTGCGTTTGTTTTTTTACTTGCATTTTAGACAACATTTTGGTTAATTTTTCTGCTCGTCTTTTTACACTGCATGTGTGCTACAGGTCTATTGTATTCATACGGGAAGCTTTACTCCAGGCAACTGATTAGGCCTGATAGGCGAACTGCTTTTCCATAGGAATGGATCAGGCTGCAGTGTGCATTTTACAGTGGATATTCATATAAGCTGTGAATCTTAAAGCAGAGCTGAGCATTGACCACCGATGGTTTAGGGCTGAAGGTACGTAAAAGATCAGTTGGGAGGAGCAAACAAAGTAGGAATTTTTATTTTACATCAGTTATACTTTAAAAATGAGAACCTTCCATACGGTATTTTTTTTGATGGCCATGAACATGATTTTGGTCATACGACCCAAACGATCAAATGCCATTTTCTAGATTTTCACACACTGCTGAATTACCTGCAGCTGCTTCCTGATAGGGGACCAATAAGTAGTGTTCACTATTGTCACCATCTGCTACACACTGGGCAATAAAAGGGCCTATGACAGATCTGATGGGAAAGTATTACACCTTTTTATAGCTGTGCAATGTTTGACATGGCCTCTTGTAGTTTGTCACATAATGACAACACAGGAGCACACTTTGGAGATGGGGGCAGGGAGTCAATGCCTGAACTCAAACTAAATGTTTGCTATCTTATTGGGAATGTCTGGAAAGTATTTTCTTATCACTCATTGAGTGAAAAAGGAATTGTTACCTCCCTACAGGAGAATGGACACTAGCAACAAAACAGTGTTGGCCAGCACAGCATCAACCCGACCAGGAGAGTGGAAGCGTTTTTATTAAGCTATGAGGATTTTGAAATTCACATTTAGGCCTCATGCATACCGGACGTTATAAAAACTGCAGCAGTGACTTTGTCAACATTTTTTTGAAACATTTTTAACTTTTTACTATAACCAAAAATGGTTAACGACCTATGTGTGCATGGACACAGAATAACATGCTGGCGAGTTTGACTGTCCGGTGGTAAACCGTGTTTAATCCATGTTTTTTTATAGACTATTAAACGTAACTGTTTTTATTTAAAGCTTCCATCTTTGCCTGTAATGGAGATTGGTTCATTCTATGTTTTGGCTATATTCAGGGTAGGCATTTTCCAAGCTTTAGCTATAGTTTGTTTAGCGGATGTTTTAAAGTGGTTGTAATCCCTTACAACACATTTCTTCTACAGGTAAGCCTATAATAGAGCTTACCTGTAGCTACCGTTTAGGCAATTTCCCCTGTATTTGCACGTGCCAACGTAATCGGCACACTGAAGCAATGGCACATACGTGCTGTTGCTTTTAGTGAGTGTTGTTACTGGCAGCTCCCCCGCGCATGTGTGGGAGTGATGTCATCGTGGCTCCGGCCAGTCACAGCGCCGGAGCCACGATGACATGTTGCTGCCCGATGCCATGTACGGGCACTGCAGTGGGGGTTTTGATCCCAGGCTATGCCTTTGGCTTGCAGGTTTTTATTTTTTTTCCTGCCTGAGTTTAATACAGCTCTCAAAGTGGTTGTAATTTCAATGGTTTTATTTTGTATAGTTTCCAGCTTTAGGTTTAGAAGGCCCAAAGCTGGGTCTAGAGAAATGGTGCGTTCAAACATAGCTAAGGCAAGCCTCAGCTAATGTTACATTCGGTGAAGATTTCGTCATGGACCATATTTTGGACCATTCTACTGTATCGATAGTGCAACCCAAATTATTCTCCCATTTGGCCACATATGAGGGTGAGGATACATCTGGTTTATTGAGCATTTGGGAATAGAGTGTTGATCCTTCCCCCTACAATGTGGATCTTTTAAAACAGATGTTTTCAAAAACTGATTGCTTTGACAAACCTATCTTTGTATTAAGAAAGGGGATGTTAGAATCGGGATCATTTGTGTGTACTCTTTCTAGGCCAACATTTGTTCTTATGAATAAAGTTTTGCAAGAAATGAGACGCATAATGAAATATGAAGGGGTTTCGGAATTTTCACCAATATGGGGACACTATGAAGTTATGTAAATTGGAGGGGTTTGAGCATTGGCGACTTCTATTGTATTTCTTTATCTCTCAGCTTTATGCTCAACATGAAATGCGCCTTTTTCAGGAGCTGCAGGAGTCGTATCAACTACATCATAATAATTTTTATAAATATTTACAAATACGACATGCATCTAATTTGCAGTTTTAAAGGTGTCAGGATGAACATAAGTTCTATGGCATTATTGAATGTTGAAAAAAAGGTCTATGTTGGCTTATAGCCAACTTATGAAGTATCAAGATATTGTAGACAGTCCAGGTAGAAAGCGAAAAAATAAAATGGGGTGTAAAAATTGTAATTTGAAAATAAAGAAACAATTCAGATTGGGGAAGCCCATATGAACGACAGATCTGGAAAGGGTAAAATTGATGAATCGGAAACTAATTTATGTAGGCATGAAATGCCAGCTTTAGACCAAGTTCGGAATGTCATGGAAGTCCATGTTGGATTTTTGAGAAATCGGAGCAGTGGGTTATGTGGAGATTGTAACCTGTACATGGTTCTGTGTCTATCCCATATTGATAAAGAATGCTTAGTGATCGGGTTCAAAGGGGACTTGCGTTCCTTTTGGATGTACCCAAATTGGGAAGGGGTCACACAATCCATTGTTTCTATTGCAATCCGAAAAGGGGTTTCAGTAGTAGCTTGATAGTTTGACAGGTGTGCCACTTGAGCAGCCTTATAATATGTCAAAAAATTAGGAAGACTGCCCCGTGATTTGGGAAGATATAAGGTATCTTTAGGCAGTCTTGGTTTAATCTGTCCCCAAGTGAATCCTGTCGCTCTCTGCTGCATAGTTCTTGAAATAAACCGGGATGGATATTGGGAGAACTCTAAATTAGTAATACAAATTTCATAAGGATAGTCATTTTGATTGATTTTTCTGTACCATGACAGTGGAATAAACTTGTGGTTAGTTTCATTAGGCTGGATAATTGGTGGTGAAAAGATTTTTGAGGTTTGCGGTGAACTGGATACCCAACTATGGGGTATATTTACTAAAGGCAAATCCACTTTGCACTACAAGTGCACTTGGAAGTGCAGTTGCTGTAGATCTGAGGGGGGCATGCAAGGGAAATAAAAATAAAAAAAACTGCATTTTTGCTTGTACATGATTGGATGATAAAATCTGCAGAGCTTCTCCTCATTTCAGGTTTTCATCTCGGAGCTAAAGTGACTGCACTTCCAAGTACAATTGTAGTGCAAATTGTATTTTCCTTTTAGTAAATCATCCCCCTATGTGTAGCCCATTTAAAAGGAAATGCTTCCTTGACAGTATTAATTTCGTTATCGATTAATGAAATGTTCAATGCTGTTGACTTCTGCATATTAACTTTAAGACCAGAAATATCTGAAAACCTGTTTAAAATGTTTAAGATTGGAGGCAGATATTTGTGGGGAGGATAAGAATAGAAGAATATCATCCACAAATTAACACAGCTTATGATGGTACCCACCTAGTTCTATACCTGTAATGGATGGGTTCAGTCCTAATTCCCTGGGCTAATGGTTCATTAAGCAGGGCAAAATAAGAGGGCCACCTTGTCTTGTACAAGGCTTCATGCATTCTGATGCATATACTATACACATTTTACTTTGCAGAATAGGGGTTTTGGCCCTTATTTCCTAAAATGGATCACTGCGTTATCCAGTCAACCCAAAGCATATATTAAATATGCTGTATATAAATCTGATGCATTTAGTATTAGGGAGGGTATACTAAATGCATCAGATTTATATCCAGCATATTTAATATATGCTTTGGGTTGATTGGATAACGCAGATAGAATAAAAAATATATATATATATATATATATATATATATATATATATATATATATATATATTTTTATATTCTAATTTTCATATTCTCCATCTCCCCTAAGGAGAGAAAACAAGATGGAATGCGATGTGTTTTAGCAAAGTGAGATACGACTTTCGCCCTATGAATATTATTGCTGGACAGGCATGAAGCCAACTTGGTCTCTATGTATAAGGTTTCCTATAAATCTAGTCAATCTAATAGCAAGAATCTTAACTAAAATCTTGATGTCTAGGTTTAAAAGAGAAATGGTGTGATAACTCGACCAAATTGTATCATCGGTGTAAGGTTTGGGAAGTATGCATATAATCGCTGTCAAAGTTTCTGGTCTAAAAGATTGTCCTTTTTAGAAGGGAAATTTAAGGCATTGGCTAATGCAGGAGATGAAAATTCTGTGAAAGTATGAAAATCTAGAGCAGAGAACCCATCAGGTCATGGTCTTTTATTATGTTTCAACATTTTTGTGGCATTGAGGACCTCATTAGCTGAGATCTGATCTTCTAGCAAGTCTGTTTGTTTGTATTTTGAGATACAGATTGGAGATATGTGTGAAATTCATCTGCCTTGGAGCTATCCAGTTTTTTTTTTTTTTTTTGAAAACGTGAAAAGTCGCTAAATTCGATCTAAACTTTTGTTTAGGGCCAATTAGAATAAATATCTCCTGAGAATTTTCAGGCGATTTGGCTTAGAGGGTTTCTGGTAGGATTTAAGTGTACGGGCCAAGAGTGTCTGTCTTATTAGCCTTAATGTAATAATTATGGCGAGATCTTTTAATTGTTAAGCCGATTCTGTAAGAAATCAAATTCCAGTTTGGCTTCATCCAATTTAAGTTTGAACTTGGAGGGGTTATTTTGAAACTCCATATTACATGTGCTGAAGTCTGATTCTAATTTACTCTACAGTAATTTGTGCTCTATTGAAAAGTGCAGCTTGTCCTGGACATATCCCATGAAGAACCAGTTTTATGTGCCTCCCATATAGCGTAAGTGGGGATATGTCAGGGGTAGAGTTATGCATTAAGTAATCCTTAACTGCAGATTCAATATCCATTTTATATATTACGTTTTTAAGGAGGGAGTCTTTGAGATACCATGTGGGTTTATGTGTTTTAGAAATCGTAGAGACTAAGACTGCATTATGATCAGACCATGTGACCAGTATAATGTTGGATGCCAGGATCTCAGGCACCATTCCTATGGTAAAAATACATGGTCAATTTGTGAAAAATGTATTCTGTTTCATGACGTAATTTGTTACCAATTGTTTTCTTGGTGACTTTGGTCCCAGCTGCCTTGAGATCCATGACCAGATTCTCCTGTGTAGTTCTGGGCTGATTCCTCACCGTTCCCATGATCATTGAAACTCCACGAGGTGGGATCTTGCATGCAACCCTAGATTGAGGGAGATTGACAGTTATTTTGTGTTTATTCCATTTACGAATAATCGCACCAAGTGTTGTCACCTTCGCACCATGCTGCTTGGCGATTGTCTTGTAGCCCATTCCAGCCTTGCGTAGGTCTACAATCTTGTCCCTGACAGCTCTTTGGTATTGCTAGATTGAAATCTGAATGCTTTTGGGGACAGGTGTCTTTTTTTATACAGGTAACAAGCTGAGATTAGTAGCACTCCCTTTAAAGGGGTTGTAAAGCTTTGTGTTTTTGTCACCTAAATGCAACCTATGCATTAAGGTGTAAAAACACCTTGCACTCTTGAGCCCCCTGTTTTACTTAAGCCACAAAACTCCGTGGGCTCGTTCCCCCAGCTTGAGGCGGCTCATCATTGGAAATTGATAGCAGTGCAGCCATTGGCTCCTGCTGCTGTCAATTAAATCAATGACACTGTGTGCCAGGGGCCGAGTGATGGAGTCGGCGGCTATAGCTACCGGTTGTATCATTGGAGTGTGCCCGCAAGCTAACCCTCTTGGGAGAGCGCTTGGCTCTTTCGTGGAGGAGCCGAGACAGCCGCAGAGGGACCAGTGGTGGCTGGTGCTCAACATTTTTTGGGGGAGGGCGCAAGCAAACGAGAAACTATCAATTGCAGCCTCACTGTGCCATGCCATCAATTGCAGCCTCACTGTGCCATGCCATCAATTGTCGCCACTGTGCCCTGTAAAATGCTGCCGGATTACCCCCTTGCCCGGCATTTACCTTTCTGGGGTTAGCCAACCTCCTTCCACTGTTCCTCGATGTCTTCTCCCACCCTCAATGACGCTTTAGCCAATCAGGTTACCGGCAACCAGACCCAGTAAACCTGATTGGCTGAGACGCCTGTCAGTGTTAACAAGGGGATGCACACCCCCTTGCGTCCCCTGGTTAACTATTAGGCTTCCTGATTACAGCCTGTGGGCTGTAATCGGTTTCCAATCAGCTGTTGGCTCTGATAGACACTTACAAAAACAAACCAACTGCTGTTGTTCAGATGGCCGGTGCTCACCAGGGGGCTGGCCATCTGAATAGTGGGCAGCGGCGACAATACATAGATTAATGCATGAATCTGTGGTGATGCAGGAGAGAGGGGGGATGGCGTGCCTGCACCCATTATCGACGCACGGCCACTGTGAGGGACCCCAGAAGACCAGGATCTGGGCCACTCTGTGCAAAACAAACTGCACAGTGGAGGTAAGTATGATACACTATATATATAAATCTCTCTCTCTGTATAGAAGACAACTGAGAGTCTGAAATTTTGCTGATTGAGAGGGTCAAATACTTATTTCGCTCATTACAGTGCAAAAAATGTATAACTTTTTGAAATGCGTTTTTTCTGGATATTTTTGTTTTGTTATTCTGTCTCTCCCTGTTGAAATGAACCTACCATTAAAATGATAGACTGATCATTTCTTTGTCAGTGGGTAAATGTACAAAATCAGCAGGGGATCAAATACTTATTTTTTTTTCCCCCTCACTGTAGGTGTAATTATGAGATTCAGAAAAGAGCCAGTTGCCATTACAGCTGACAATGAACTTATGTGTCATTGCTTTTATTTTCATGGCGACTTCTTAGTTTCTGTGGCACTGTGACAACGACATAAACAATGAAGCTACTGAATAATACATGGAGATGTTTGTCATTGGCAACAGTTCCTCACCTGCTGTTGCAATATACATTCCCCGTAGGACTGCTCTTGATGGTGAAAGCGACTATGGAGCAGATGCTTGACATTTCATTAAGAGAGACTTCGATGTTGAAAACAGATCCAAATCTTTTACACGGATGAGGAGCCTGTATTAGTGCACTTGTTCTAAAAACAATTGAGTATCTTTTTTTTTTTTTTTAATCCTATGCACACTTTTATCATCCTCACCAAAGCACAAATACAGTGCTGAGGATGGTATACAACTCATTGTATTCTAACACACAACTTCTTCACTTTCAATAATGACATCTATATCCAGGCCCGGATTTACTCCCTTTGCCGCCCCAAGGCCGGGTCCTTCAACGCCGCCCCCATCATCACATAGGGGGGCTGGGAGCGACGCAAGGTGGGTAAGCGATTTTTTTTGCAGACAATGACTGGTGTTAGTGCTTCAATCATTCTGGCACCATGGTTGTTATGGTGTCAGGATGATTGAAATGCATTATTTCTATCATTACATTGTAATTTAAAATGCAATCGCTCAACTCGCCAAAAAGCAGAATGAGTGGGAGCCCTGAGCGTGTCACTTGCCGCTGTCGCTTGTCACCAGATGGGAATGTCACTTGCCACGCTGCCTGCCACCAGATGGGAATGTCACTTGCCACGCTGCCTGCCACCAGATGGGAATGTCACTTGCCACGCTGCCTGCCACCAGATGGGGATGTCACTTGCCACGCTGCCTGTCACCAGATGGGGATGTCACTTGCCACGCTGCCTGTCACCAGATGGGGATGTCACTTGCCACGCTGCCTGCCACCAGATGGGGATGTCACTTGCCACGCTGCCTGCCACCAGATGGGGATGTCACTTGCCACGCTGCCTGCCACCAGATGGGGATGTCACTTGCCACACTGACTGCCACCAGATGGGAATGTCACTTGCCACGCTGCCTGTCACCAGATGGGGATGTCACTTGCCACGCTGCCTGTCACCAGATGGGGATGTCACTTGCCACGCTGCCTGCCACCAGATGGGGATGTCACTTGCCACGCTGCCTGCCACCAGATGGGGATGTCACTTGCCACGCTGCCTGCCACCAGATGGGGATGTCACTTGCCACACTGACTGCCACCAGATGGGGATTGCCATAGTTACCTGGCTGCCACCCAAAAAAAAACAGTTTGCCACCAATTGCATGTAAAATCAACTCTCCCCCCCCCCCCCCCCCCAGCATTACAGAGTACTTGCAGCCAGGTACAACGCTGTCAGCCTCTCCCCTCCCGTGCGGGGAAATTAGCTGCAGGTGAATTGTAAAACAGGTACATGAGATGAGAGTAAGAGAGGAGAGTGAGGGTGGGCGGTGAGAGATGACGTCATTCTCTTCTGTGTCACGCAGCCTGTATGTAAGGGCGGAAGTTGTAACAGCAGTGCGGGCAATGAGAGAATCACGGCCCGCACTGCTGAAAAGTTACTTGTCTTCTCCGCCGCCCCTGCACACAGTGCCGTCCCGAGGCCTGGCCTTGTTGGCCTTGTGGGAAATCCGGCCCTGTCTATATCCAGTGTATGGGTACTGCTAT
Organism: Rana temporaria; assembly: GCF_905171775.1. Taxonomy (NCBI): domain Eukaryota; kingdom Metazoa; phylum Chordata; class Amphibia; order Anura; family Ranidae; genus Rana; species Rana temporaria. Next base: position 388,141,239 of record NC_053490.1, on the reverse strand, counting down.
GGGAAGCAAAATGGCACCCCAATATGCAAACTTATTTATAGCTGACGTGGAGGACAAATTCCTTAACCACATACAATAAAAGCCATACAGATACTAATGCTATATTGATATTTTAATCATGTGCACAGAAGGTGAAGAAAATAAAACATTTATTGATCAATATGTTTCACCCATCAATCAAATGAAAATCGGACTATTTAACCACTTAAGGACTGCCTCCTGCACATATACGTCGGCAGAATGGCACAGCTGGGCACAAGCATGTACCTGTACGTCCTCTTTAAGTGCCCAGCCGTGGGTCGCGGGGGCATGCCTGCGACCCGGTCTGAAGCTCCGGGACCCGATCACCGCCGGAGTTCCGTGAATGGTCCCCGGAGCTGAAGAACGGGCAGAGCTGTGTGTAACCACAGCTTCCCCATTCTTCACTCTGGTGCTGTCATTGATCGTCTGTTCCCTGTTATAGGGAAAGGCGATCAATGAAGTCACACATCCAGCCCCGCCCCCCTACAGTTAGAAAAACATATGAAGTCACACTTAACCCATTTAGCGCCCCCTAGTGGTTAACTCCCAAACGGCAATTGTAATTTTCACAGTAAAAAATGAATTTTTATAGCATTTTTTGCTGTGAAAATGACAATGGTTCCAAAAATGTGTCAAAATTGTCCGATGTATCCGCTATAATGCGGCAGTCACGAAAAAAATCGCTGATCGCCGCCATTAGTAGTAAAAATAATAAATTATTAATAAAAATGTAATAAAACTATCCCCTATTTTGTAAACGCTATACATTTTGCGCAAACCAATCGATTAAAGGCTTATTGCGATTTTATTTTTTATTTTTATTTTTTTACCAAAATTATGTACAAGAATACGTATTGGCCTAAACGGAGAAAAAAATGTTTTTTTATATCTTTTTTGGGGGGTATTTATTATAGCAAAATGTTTTTTTTTTTTTCAAAATTGTTGCTCTATTTTTGTTTATAGCGCAAAAAATAAAAACCGCAGAGGTGATCAAATACCACCAAAAGAAAGCTCTATTTGTGGGAAAAAAAGGACACCAATTTTGTTTGGGAGCCACATCGCCCGACCGCGCAATTGCCGGTTAAAGCGACGCAGTGCCGAATCGCAAAACCTGGCCAGGTCCTTTACCTGCGTAACGGTCCGGGTCTTAAGTGGTTAAGCATACATGTCAATTTCCTAGTATACATTAGAAATTATGTGCTACATACCTTAATAACCATCTCCACAGTTCCAGCTTTCACCCCCAGCATGCCAACCGGGCCAACAGATACCACTGAATATGCTCAGACCCAGAAGACAAATATAAACATCTTCGAGTACTATCAGACTCCTTCCTTAACCACTTGCCGAACAGAGATGTACCAGTACGTCACTGGACTTCAAGTGGTTATACGGGAATGATGCCTGCAGCTTTATTGAAATATAACATTGTACATGACAAGGTACATAAAAAAAAAAGTGGTGAAGAACTTTAGAGTACAGGGCATTAGGTAACACATCAAGTATAAGTGACAGATAAGAAAAGGTAGGACTGTGAGTTGGACATACGATTTTATTACAGACATAGTCCAATGTCCGTTGGAGCAAGCTCCACTTAAGATGTTTCACAATCTGAAATACTCTTCCTAAGTAGGTAAAGTGACTGTTGGTACACCAAGTATGGAAGGAGTTATCATCCAAGATGGAACAGGGAAAAAGCCTTCTATAGATATTGGGACATGGGTATCGATATCTTAACAAGAAGTTGCTGTCCCCATAGGCTAAACCTAGAGTTGGGAGGCCATATGTTCGTGTGAGAGGTGAATTTGTGAGGGACATTGTCACTTAAGTTAGGCAAAGGCTGGGGGGGTCACGAAGTTGTATAACAATTTTAAACAGTTTATTCATATTAATAATTTATTTTTACTCTGTGTTCCAAAGGCTGTTTTTTTTATTTTTTTGAGCATCTTACCACCAGCAGAGGACTAGAAGCTCCCCCTGCTTATGTTTCCCTGCAGACAGGCTGGGAAAGAGCTGGCTCATGTGACAGCTGTATATTAGGAAAAAAGGTACTTAGATTTTTATTTTTATAATTACAGTGCCATATACAGAAATAGAAGGGACAATATAAAATAACCAATAAAGAAAGGTTACAAGGACGAAACCATCAATGCAAGCATAAACACAGCCCCAAACCCCCCCCCCTTTTCAAAAACAAATAACCATGTACCTCTAGTAACCACATACACTATATCGTCAAAGTTTTGGGATGCCTGCCTTTCCACGAACATGAACTTTATTGGCATCCTAGTCTTATTCCTTAGGGTCCTGCGAAAAGTTCGCTCCCATCAATACATCAAACATCAATAATGAAATAGTTATGCATTAAAGAAGTATTCCAAAACCTCCAAGACAAACAACTGTTGAGGAATCAATAAATTAGTATGATGTTCTAAGTAAAAGGATATAGCCTGTATGTCTAGACTATGTGGAATACTAGCGTACAAACTGGCGACATCACAGGTCACCTCAAATGTAATCATGTCTCCACACCACCTCCTTCATGGGATTCAAAAGGTGGTTTGTATTTTTCAAATAACTCGGCAAAGACTGCAATAAAGATAGTAGCTGGCTATCCATCCTTTTTCCCCAATTTCTCACTCAAAGAGCCAATACCTGTGACAATGGGCCTTCCATGCAAGTTATCCAATCCCTTGTGAGTTTTTGAAAGGTGATGGACAGTCGGAAGGATGGGACACTCCGCAATAAGGGACTCCGCTTCTCTATACCTAATACCTAACGCACACAGGCGTTGAGTCAAGTTATATAATTCAGCTTTGTAAGCCTGGGTGGGATCACCCCGCAACCTTGTGTAAGTTTTATGGTCCGATAATTGTCATATAGTCTCGTCTTTATAGGCACTGGCATCCATGACAACTACCAAGCCCCCCATGTCAGAATGTTTTATCACTATATAGATAAATCCTTTTGTAAATCACGCAAAGCGGACCTGTCTTGTGACGTAAAATTGTCAGTTTGAGTCCCACGAGCATGTGTATTTGTAGCCAATTGGACTAGATCTCTCTCTACGCACTTCTGAAATCTGTCCATTCAAGTAGTGTGTGTATTGATGGGATAACAATTTGACTGATTCTCCTATTTACAGTTGAGGGGAGGGGGGTATGGGCTCCTTATGTGGGATCGTTTTATTGTATGATAACGGGAAATACTCAGGAAGCTATACTTGCTGGATTAAGGTTTTTCTACTTCGCAGGTCTCCTTATACACATGGGTGAGGTGTTGACCTCATGATCCTTATCATTTGTTGCTTTGTATGCTGTTTTTAAGAGCAGCTGTCTAGACGGCTGTTTCCCATTGTCAGCACAGTGCTGACAGGGGAACCCCTCCTGTGGAGACATTGTCTACTCCCGGTGGGGAAGCTGTACCCACTGGGAGAAGACAGTGATTATAACTAGCGGATATAGCAGCCGCTTGCGATAATTGGAAGCGAATCCAGCAGGCTGGTTGCACCCAAGTTTATTGATCGAATTAACTTGGTACATTCAGCCTGCCCATTAATGGTTCGAATCTCGGCCGGTTCCTGGTGAACCGGCTGGGATTTAAACCGTGTCAAAAGTGTCCGATCTGTCTGCCACAATGTCGCAGTCCCACTAAAAATCACTGATCGCCGCCCTTACTAGTAAAAAAATAATAAAAATGCCAATAATCTATACCCTATTTTGTAATCATTATAACTTTGGCCCAAACCGATCAATATACGTTTTTTTTTTCAAAACTATGTAGAAGAATACATATTGGCCTAAACAAATAAAGAAATATTTTTTTTACATATTTTTTTGGGGGAGATTTATTATCGCAAAAAAAATAAATATATATATATATATATATATATATATATATTTTTTTTTTTTCACTTTTTTTGTTTATAGTGAAAAAAAAACGCAGATGTGATCAAATACCACCAAAAGAAAGCTCTATTGTGGGAAAAAAAGAACAGAAATTTTGTTTAGGTACAGCGTCGCAGGATCGTGCAATTGTCAGTTAAAGCAATGCTGTGACGTATTGCAAAAAATGGCCTGGTCATTAAGGGGGAAAATCTTCCGGGGCTGAAGTGGTTAAAATAGATGACATCAAGTTCTACAGTCAGCAAGGTTTTTCTAGGCTACATATACAATGGAACAAAATGCTTGTACGTCTGTTAGCAATAGAATAGAAAGGATTAGGAAATCCTCCAAGCCTAAACAATGGCATTATATTTCATCTAAAATTATTCATGCAGATCTTGCCTCCAGTACACGCCAGTGTCCACAAAGGTTTTTGCTAATTTTTGCTGGTCAACAGGACCAGAATTTTTTCTGGATCATGCTGAAGAAATTACTGCTAATGCCTTCAGTCTCCTACACCCTGACAAAGACCCAGAGATGCCTCTGGAAGTCACCTTGAATCATTGAAGATAGATACTTTCTGCTCCTTAAGTCGGATTCATACTTATGTATTTCAATGCACATGCATTTTATTAAAATCAATCGAAAGACTTAAGAACACAAAGGAAGGACCAACAAGCTGAGAGAATTGACTGACCTATAGGTTTCATCATTAAGAGCATTCCTAGTGATGGTTGCAAGGTAGAGGTGAAAGGTACTGTAAAGACTTTCACCAGTCCCATCACTGAACTTGCCTAAACTTGCCTTTTGAGGCGTGAACCTTGCTTTATTTGCATTTTGAGGTACAGTCAAACCTTGGTTTGAGAGTAACATGGTTTTGCAAGACAAGTTACATTTCTTCATAAATGTTGACTTGATATACAAGCAATGTCTTAATAGCGTCAAGTCACAACTGAGTATAAAATAGAAGAGAGGTGCCTCTAAGTGTTGCAATAAGGTTACATTTAATGAAGGTAAAACATTTAGCAACTCACATGGTTGATAAAAACAGGCACATCTAAGTATGCAAGCATCCGGGGTAAAGATGTCTACATAGCGCATCCTCCGCACTGCTATCGACTTCATCTCTTCCATGCTGCGCTTCAATGTTGTACCTTCATTAAATGTAACCATATTGCTACACTTAGAGGCGCCTCTCTTCTCTTTTATACTCTGTAGCTCGTGCTGGATTTTGCTTCTCATCCCCTTGTGGAGGCTGCCATATGTGGATGGACATTTTATGGTTACACAACCTATCACATTGCTATAATCTTTTTATATGGACTATAAAGTGAAGGACCTATGGATAAATGGTTGTGGAACTAATTATTTGAGTTTCCATTATTTCTTATGGGGAAATTTGATATACAAGTGCTTTGGATTACAAGCATGTTTCCGGAACAAATTATGCTCACAATCCAAGGTTTTACTGTACAGTGAACTGTTAGACAGGCTATATATGATTAATTTTATTTTATTCAACCAGCAGGTTAAATGAAAGAAAATGAATAATTTTCCCCATCCACACATTGGAGCTGGATGGGGGAATCCCTCTCGTGGAGCCACTGTATTCTGACAGAGGGAAGCTTCCCCGCTGTCAGAATATACTCATCAGCACCGCTGGCTATAGACGTCGGTAGTGATCAAGCAAAACATTTCCTGTAAGCTGATCAGATGCTGGTTTTCCAGCATGCCCGTTCGACAGAAGCCAGCCTGTTAGACAGGCTGATGTACACACGGGCCGAAAGTCGACCAGTTTCTGTAGAACTGGGCAATATTCAGCCCATGTGTACCAGGCTTTATTGTCTAAGCTTTAGAATGAGACAATAGATGTATTTGAACTGAGATGTATGCCCCGTACACACGTGTAGGATTTCTGACGGGAAAAGCTGAGAACCTGCTCGGTTAGTTTTTCCCCCTACACACAAGAGGTTTTCCCGACAGGAAGACTGCAATGGAGCTTTGGTCGGGAATCCGGGCCGTGTGTATGCTCCATCGCAGTTTTTTCCCATAGGAAAACTGTCAAAAACCGCCGGGCAAAAGTCTGCCGGTTTTCTCACCGGAAAAAAATGAGCTGGTTCTCTTTTTTTGTCCGCCGGTTTTTGGCCAGTTTTCCTATCGGAAAACTGCGAGGAGCATGCACACAGCCTGGATTCCCGGCCAAAAGCTCTCCTTGCAGTTATTTCCGTAGGGAAAACCGGTCGTGTGTACGAGGCATTACAAAAGACTGCAGAGACTTTCCCAGTGCACCAAGTGTTCCAAGTCTCCCTTTACAGCGATTGTAAATTCCCTTACAAGATGGTTGCTTTTCACAAGCTCTTATTAGCATTGTACCAGTTGCTGCCACCAATCTGGATCTTGCATTACTCAACCAATACAACGACAATACCTTTGGAGGATGCACCTGTCTTAAATGATTAAACTGTTTGAGATCTTCTTTGGCAAGCCCTGCTGTTCACCCTGTCTTGGCTGTGATCTTGCTTTGCCAAACCCCGGCTAACTGGTCAAAGTCCTTTAAACCTACTGTCCTCCCAAGATGTTCCATTAAATTAACCGCTTCCATACAGGGCTTTTATACACACATGTGGTGTCCCAGTACAGGTATTTGCTGTAGGCCCTGTCAGATTGAGGCCCTCGGCTTGTGGGATCTCCCCTGCAGGGACTCAGATAGTTATGATGTGATTTATATACTGTTATGGTTGATAATACGTTTATTAGGTGTGTATAGCTTTAAGAGGTTTAGTCAACCATCTCATGTTAAGTCAGTGTATTAGAGTCAGGAGGATTAAATGCTAGATAAGACCTTATTGTGTTATGTTATCCTACAAGGCAGTCTCTATGATCCACAGCTCTCAACCAATGAGCTTCAGCCTCATCAGGCCCTTATAAGGGATTGTACTTCCTGTTTAAGTCAGTCTAATGCTTCCCTCAGTTCCTGGCAGAGCAGAGCAACACACAGTCAGAGGAGAGGCAGTGCAGGCCTGAAGCCTGCAGGATAAAATACAGCAAAGAGTGGAGTATCCCTAAACATTACAGAACCAGTACTTCAGCTCATTTATCGGATCAATCCGTTATTCCGGCAAAAAGCCTCAAGTCTACAGACACTCCAGTAAGTGTATCTATTTTTCAGCCTAGTTAAGCATAGGCCCTGAATTACTATCCGGCTTTTGCAGCCCAGTATATACAGTATATGATCAACTAAGCTCAAGCATTATCAGCTGTGTGATCCAGAGACTGCCTGCAGAACATTTTGACACTCTGTTTAAAACTGTGAAGATTTTGACACCTGCCTTCATGCCAGTAAAGCCTTTGTTGTTTTAACCCCCTGTTGTGGACTGTATTATTACCATCCTAACTAGCGGGGATACGGAGGCCCCCGGAGCTGTAGTTTCCCGGGGTATACCAAGACTACAGTGGCGTCACGTGACAGAGAGGGTTAATACCATCTGGCCCTCACTAAGGGTTAATACCACCTGACCCTGGGCTCCTAGCCCCAAGAACCAAGTAGCTAACCATCAAGCGCATGTGTGTGGCCGTGGGACTCACCCTCCCCGGTCACCACATCGTTTTCTGGCGTCACGAACAGGATACGGGTGTACGCCTTAACCATTCAGCCACTAAAGCAAGTCCTCCCCCCCCAGAATCTGAACTGTGTCATTGAAAGTAATTTACTCAGCGAGGCGCATATACAAGTGGTGGGGGAGGTGAAGGAAAGACTGTTAGCTGCCATTGTTAAGTGGAGAAAGTCTGTACCTGAAGGGGTTAAATTGTTTCCAGCATTTCCCGCGCGCGGGAGCGGTCGCAGCTCCGCCCAGTCAAGCCCCGGCGGTGACGCCTCTTCAGTGTGCAAGCCGGAACTAGAGAATCCACTCTGTGTTGCACGGAGGAAACAATTGCTGACCGGACCAAAAAAAAAAGGAAGTTGCCGGGCGCAGCCATAGCAACGTGTCCGGCAATAAAAGACGTCGCACTCAAAGACAGCGCACTCAACGACATCGCACTCAAAGACAGCGCACTCAAAGTTTCTTAAAGTGACAGCGCTCTCAAAGTTTCTTAAAGTGACAGCGCACTCAAAGACAGCGCTCTCAAAGTTTCTTAAAGTGACAGCGCTCTCAAAGTTTCTTAAAGTGACAGCGCACTCAAAGACAGCGCTCTCAAAGTTTCTTAAAGTGACAGCGCACTCAAAGACAGCGCTCTCAAACAAGGCTACAACATGTCAGCCCCAAGATCACCAGATGCAGGTGATGTACCAGATCCTCTTGCGGCTCCTGCACAAGCTACCCCTCCGGGATCACCTCCAGTACGACGTCATGACAGTGGGGCCCCCCCATTCTACCTGGGGAAGCCTGTGTTGCCTAACTACAGAGGGGATCCCTTTTCCCTCAAGGATTTCCAGGAGAGCTTCCAAAGCATTTTCTCTCTCTACTCTCTCCCCCCTAACCAACAGGTGCTGTTGCTCTTGGGACAGTTGCAGGGACCTGCACGTGAGGAAGTCCGTACCTGGCCCACTTCTGAGAAGACCACAGTAGATCAGATCTTCGAGGGATTACATCAGGTATTTGAGTCCCACTCACCCTCAGAGGTCCGCCTCAGGCTGTACGAGAGGCGACAAAAGCCGGGGGAAACACTAAGGGCATATGCAGTAGCCTTGCAGAATGCCCTGGAGGCAGTCCAGAAACTGGACAATATCACCCCTGACCAGGGTAACAAACTATTGATGGATAGATTCATAGAAGGGGTCCAAAATAAATGGGACAAGGCGCAATTAAAGATGTTAGCTGTACAGAACCCCAATATGTCTTTTTCTGCCTTTAAGCGCCTAGCCCTTCAAGTTATAGAGCAGGGGGCAAGCCCCGAGGAGCATCCTGACCCTAAAACGGAACCCATGGGTGCGGCGGCGTGCCCTGCACCACTGTTACCACCAGCCCCCGCACCCGTGGCTGTCACCCTGGCCTCCACTACAATTACTGAGATTCAAGAGGTTAGACAACATATTGCCCAGCTTACCCAAGTGGTAAAGGAGTTGGCTAATCACACCACTCGGGTACTTAGAGAGCCTCCAGAGACTAGGAGACCTACTCCTGCCCCTCCTCCCCGCTCTAGCGGGCCTCGCTCGGGACCCTCTAGTAGGCCTTACTGTGATTTCTGTGACAAACCCGGTCATTGGAAGATGCAATGCTGGGCTTTAAACGGGCGTCCCCTGAGGTCGAGGACCGGCCCTCAGGAAAACGAATCACAGGTCCAGCAGAAGAGCCAATATACTCAGGACAGTCCTTATACATTGCATCCTGCCCCTATGTAAATGTTACCATAGATGGTGTCCAACTGCAGGCCCTGATTGATACAGGCTCGCAGGTGTCTACCATCTCTAAGGGCCTATTCTATAGGTACTGGAATGTCGATTCATTGTGTGAACCAGATGATATGGATTTTAGTGTCCTGGCAGGGGACGGGAAACCAATTCCCAGACATGGGTACTGGGAGCCCACTATTCAGCTGAGAGGTCACACACTTAGAGGTCAAGGTATAATTGTCACTAATGTCACGGTACCAGGGGCCACAGAGTTTATATTGGGGATGAATATAATGAGACATTGCTTCAGTGATATTTTGGATGCCTTGCATGCCTCTCTCCCCCACATGTCTTCCTCAGGTCAGAGGACTGCGCAACACCATCTCAAAATTCTGAAAGCAGAACAGAAGTTCGCGAACCGGAGAGGAGAAATCGGTAAAGTTCGGATCCAAGACATGAGGCCCGTGACCCTGCAGCCGAACACAGAGACAATTTTGTGGTGTCGGGCGCGCCCTGGTGTAAGGAATCAGGACTATCAGGCCTTACTGGAGCCCATACAATCTGAAGATTTTCCTTTGGTCCGAGCTGCAAGGAGCCTAGTGACGGTGGTAAATGGACGGGTCCCAGTCCGCCTAGTTAATTTGTCCGGCGTAGCCACCACCCTACCAAAGTACACTCCAGTGGCCCAACTTGTTTTCTTGGACTCCAGTGACATACTCTCTTCACGGAAGGCGGCCCAACAGCTGAGTGCCCAAACCGTGTCAGGGGCTACCGAAAATTCTCCAGAACCTTGGTGGCGCCAACTGCAAATAGGAGGATCTCTCACCCCACCAGAACAAGTCGAAGGGGTCATCGAGGTGGTGAAGGAGTGCCAGAGTGCCTTCAGCAAACACCCAACCGATTTTGGAAAAACCTCCATGATTAAGCATCGAATCCTGACCGGCGATAAACCCCCCATCAAGGAAAGGCATCGGCCTGTGGCACCAGGCATGTACCAAACCGTCAAGAAACTGTTAACCGACATGAAGGAGGCAGATGTAATACAAGAGAGCCAGAGTCCCTGGGCAGCACCCATGGTGTTAGTTAAGAAGAAGGATGGGACCATCCGTTTCTGTGTTGATTACAGGAAGTTGAACGACATCACCCATAAAGACGCATACCCTCTCCCCCGGATTGAGGAGTCACTCACCGCGTTGGGTTCTGCGGCCTACTTCTCTACATTGGATCTGACCAGCGGATACTGGCAGGTGCCCATGGCCGTCGAAGACAGGGAGAAAACAGCCTTTGTCACCCCCATGGGTCTTTTCGAATTTAAAAGTATGCCCTTTGGGCTGTGCAATGCCCCAGCTACCTTTCAACGGCTGATGGAGAGATGTCTGGGACACCTTAACTTCCAGAGTGTCCTACTCTACCTGGATGACGTGATTGTGTATTCCAAATCCTATCAGGAACATTTGACTCACCTGTCCGACGTCTTCCAAGTACTGATCCAGCATGGTCTGAAAGTCAAACCCTCCAAGTGCCACCTACTCAAGCCACAAGTACATTACCTGGGCCACGTCGTCAGTGCCGAAGGGGTCCAACCTGATCCAGCTAAAGTCGAAGTTGTCAAGAATTGGCCTATCCCACGCACCGTTAAGGATATTCGGAGCTTCTTAGGATTTTCAGGATATTACCGCCGCTTTATTCCTCATTTTGCACAAATTGCCGAGCCATTGACCTCTCTCCTGCGAGGCACGGCGAAGGGGAACTATAATGGCAAGCTGCCTGTGGAATGGTCCAAAGAGCAAGAGGTGGCCTTCCAGGCTCTAAAACATCTATTGACAGAGCCTCCCATCCTGGCCTATCCGGATTATACTCAGCCTTTCCGACTGTATACAGATGCCAGCTTTGAAGGACTCGGGGCAGTGTTGTCCCAGATGCAGGGAAAACAAGAGAGGGTGATAGCTTACGCCAGCCGGAATCTGCGAGGGGCTGAGAAGAATGATTCTAACTACAGTTCCTTCAAGTTAGAGCTCCTGGCCCTTGTGTGGGCAGTCACCGAAAAATTTAAGGACTATTTGTCAGCCACCTCATTCACGGTCTACACCGATAACAACACCCTGGCTCACCTGAACACCGCTAAACTAGGTGCCCTTGAGCAAAGATGGGCCTCCAGACTGGCCAACTATGACTTCTCTATCAAGTACCGAAGTGGCAAGTCTAATATTAATGCGGATGTGCTATCACGCATGGCTCCTGGCGAAGATCCCCCAGTGGAGGACAAGTGGGAAGATGTGGAGATGCCTCCCTTCTATCAAAGATTCGTGAATCAGGATGTGGTCGTCACCCGCGAGGGGAGTGAATCTGGGTCTAAAGCAATCCAGGAAGACCTGTATACCTGGAGGACCCTACAGGAAGAAAGTCAGACTATGGGAGATCTGCAGGAGTATTTATTGACCAGGAGGGTACCTCCCCGGTTACGACGGGGCCAGAATGACTACGAATTGAAGCGATTGTGGCGTCAGAGGAAAAGACTATTTGTGCACAAAGGAATGGTGTACAGGAACTTCTTGGACCCAGTGTCGGGTGAAAGGCTACACCAAATTCTGATCCCTCGGAGAGATGCCGCCATGGTATTGAATGCCTACCACGACCAGTCAGGACACTTTGGGGTCCATAAAACAGAAGCCACCATCCGACGCCGGTTCTACTGGATTGGAATGAGGAGCGACGTTGAAAAGTGGTGCAGTGAGTGTGCAGTCTGCAATATCACCAAGAATGGTCGCAAGAATGCGCGAGCACCTCTCCATTCCATTCAGAGCGAGAGGCCCAACCAATTGGTCGCCTTGGATCATGTCAAGCTGTCACCTACCCGGTCCGGGTATTCATATGCTCTCACCATGGTGGATCACTATTCCAAGTGGGTAGTGGTTGTGCCAGTCAAAGACTTAACAGCCAAGACGACAGCCCAGAAGTTCTACACCCATTGGGTACAGATACTTGGATGTCCTGAAACTGTCTTGTCCGACCGAGGTCCGGCCTTTGAGGCCCAACTGTTTCAAGAATTGTGCCAGTTCCATGCTTGTAAGAAACTCAGGACCACTGCCTATCATCCGCAAGGGAATGGACTCTGTGAGAGGATCAACCAGGTGTTTATCCACATGCTGAGAGCGGCTTCTGTATCCCGACCTGAAGAGTGGCCTCAACTAATGCCTGAATTGTTGGAAATCTACAACAATACCATCCACTGTTCCACTGGTTATACTCCATTTTACCTCATGATGGGCCGACACGGTCAACTGCCTAAAGACAGGGTCTTTGGACTTCAAGCACCTTTCAACCACTCCCCCCAAGCCTCTTCGGAGTGGGTCTCGGAACATCAGAAAAGGATTCAGGAAGCGAGAGAGATAGTCAACAAAAAGATGGGCGAGGCACACTATAGGCAGCAACAGGACTACAACCGCCATGCCTCTGCCCAGCCGTTGCAAGTTGGTGATAAAGTCTGGCTGAAGAAGCATCCTAGAACCCATAAGTTGGACTCCCTTTGGGAAACTGAACCATACACAGTGATTTCCATCCCTTACCCGGACTCTGATGTCTACTCAGTTCAAAAAGCCGGATATGAACCACAAGTTGTCCACCGAAACCGGATCAAGCTGTGTCACAAAGGGAACCTGCCTGTGTTGGTGCCTCCTTCTGCACCACCAAGTCTTCCACCTCCAGTTCAGCCAGCACAAGTGCAGCCCACCAAGCCAGTTGAGCCTGAGAGGCCACTCCTGATGTTCGAAGATGATCCTCTCTTCCCTTCTGATCAAAACATCTTCTTTGGTTATGTGCCAATCAGTTCTATTCCATCCACCTCAGTTTTGGCACCAGAAGCTCCAGAGTTTACTCCAGCCATCCGCTCACCTGCTGCAGTCCCATCAGAACCTTCTAATGTGGGAGAAAGCTCCATAAGTCAAGAGCCATCACTGGCCCCCATTGTCCAAGATGAAGGTGCAGCCGTCAGTCCAGAAGAAGCAAGTGTTCAAGGAGAAAACAGTGCTCCAGAAAACTCAGAAATGGTGTTGCGTAGATCCGCCAGACCTAATTTCGGATATCCCCCAGCAAGATATAGGGATTAATCCATTAATTATACCTACAATATATGTAGATAGACTACATACACCTCAGTTAGTATACATCTCAAGTATACATCATTACTAACTAATATGTCACTAGTTACCTACTTACCTTATTTAGTGTATAGGAACATACCTGGCCAGTAAGTCTCCTATCCCTCACTTAAGCACTACAAAAAGAAAAAGGGTATCCTCTAAGAAATGTCTAATTGTGTACTTCAGGCATAGAATAAAAATGTCTAGCAAATATTAAAGTGTGTTCTGGGGAGAAGAGCTAATAGCCTAAGGGCCCCAGTAGCCAAGGCATTGGGTAGAAAGCCTCCGGCAGCCCAATCCAAAACCTGTTCAGTCTTAAAAGTGTGATCTAACAATAATATACTGTTCAAAACTGAGTGATAACATTTAACAGATATGTATTCTGTCTGGGACCCAGATAACCACTTACCCTGCACAAAATAATGATCTCACTTTATCTAATAAGCCTGCAAGGGACATTTATGTGTATAATGCCTCAGGACTTATCATATGATCCTGTTCTTATATGTTTATTTTTCCCAAAGAACCTGGAACGGACATTGGTGTACAAATGCCTCAGGACTTCTAGTGGCCCCAAGGTCACCTCGTTTCCTCAATCCGTCAGTGCCTTAATCGTCGAGGACGACTTCTGTTTAGTGGTGGGGTTTGTGGTGTCCCAGTACAGGTATTTGCTGTAGGCCCTGTCAGATTGAGGCCCTCGGCTTGTGGGATCTCCCCTGCAGGGACTCAGATAGTTATGATGTGATTTATATACTGTTATGGTTGATAATACGTTTATTAGGTGTGTATAGCTTTAAGAGGTTTAGTCAACCATCTCATGTTAAGTCAGTGTATTAGAGTCAGGAGGATTAAATGCTAGATAAGACCTTATTGTGTTATGTTATCCTACAAGGCAGTCTCTATGATCCACAGCTCTCAACCAATGAGCTTCAGCCTCATCAGGCCCTTATAAGGGATTGTACTTCCTGTTTAAGCCAGTCTAATGCTTCCCTCAGTTCCTGGCAGAGCAGAGCAACACACAGTCAGAGGAGAGGCAGTGCAGGCCTGAAGCCTGCAGGATAAAATACAGCAAAGAGTGGAGTATCCCTAAACATTACAGAACCAGTACTTCAGCTCATTTATCGGATCAATCCGTTATTCCGGCAAAAAGCCTCAAGTCTACAGACACTCCAGTAAGTGTATCTATTTTTCAGCCTAGTTAAGCATAGGCCCTGAATTACTATCCGGCTTTTGCAGCCCAGTATATACAGTATATGATCAACTAAGCTCAAGCATTTTCAGCTGTGTGATCCAGAGACTGCCTGCAGAACATTTTGACACTCTGTTTAAAGCTGTGAAGATTTTGACACCTGCCTTCATGCCAGTAAAGCCTTTGTTGTTTTAACCCCCTGTTGTGGACTGTATTATTACCATCCTAACTAGCGGGGATACGGAGGCCCCCGGAGCTGTAGTTTCCCGGGGTATACCAAGACTACAGTGGCGTCACGTGACAGAGAGGGTTAATACCATCTGGCCCTCACTAAGGGTTAATACCACCTGACCCTGGGCTCCTAGCCCCAAGAACCAAGTAGCTAACCATCAAGCGCATGTGTGTGGCCGTGGGACTCACCCTCCCCGGTCACCACACACATCCATACCAGGCCTATTCTGGCACTTCACTCCTACATGTACAAATCATAATTTTTTTGCTAGAAAATTACGCAGAACCACCAAACATTATATATGTTTTTTTAGCAGACACCCTAGGGAATAAAACAACGGTCATTGAAACGTTTTATCTTGCACGGTATTTACGCAATAATTTCAAATGCCTTTTTTGGGAAAAAATTGTTTCATGAATTAAAAAAATAACAAAACAGTAAAGTAAGCCCAATTTTTTTGTAAAATATGAAAGATGATGTTACACCGAGTAAATAGATACCTAACATGTCACTCTTTAAAATTGCGCACACTCATGGAATGGCGCCAAACTTCGGTACTTAAAAATCTCCATAGGCAACGCTTTGAAATTTTTTACAGGTTACCAGTTTAGATTTACAGAGGAGATCTAGTGCTAGAATTGTTGCTGGCACTCTAACCACATATGTGGTTTAAATGGCGTTTACATATGTTGGCGGGACTTGCGTATGCGTTCGCTTCTGCGCGCAGGGGCGCTAAAAAAAAATGTTTTATTTCTTTTTTTTTTTTACATATTTATTTAGTTTTTTACACTTTTTTTTTTATTTTATTTTTTTTATTATCACTTTTATTCCTATTACAAGGAATGTAAACATCCCTTATAATAGGAATGTGTGTGACAGGTACTCTATATGGAGAGATGCGGGGTCAATAAGACCCCACATCTCTCCTCCAGGCTGGAAAGCATGAAATCGGTGAAAAAAAATTCACCGATCTCATGCTTACTGTTGCTTAGCAGCCGCAATTGCGGCTTTGTTTACTTACGGGGACCCGGGCGTGACGTCATCACATCGCG
Organism: Rana temporaria; assembly: GCF_905171775.1. NCBI lineage: Eukaryota > Metazoa > Chordata > Amphibia > Anura > Ranidae > Rana > Rana temporaria. The sequence continues at coordinate 388,125,390 of NC_053490.1, read as the reverse complement.
CCCGGGTCCTCCGACGGTCATAGAGATGACTGGTGACCATCTGGTCACCAGTCATCTCTATGCTTCCTGCCAGCGCCGGACGATTCGTTCTCCGGGCCCCCGATGGCACGGGAGAGCCCGGAGAAGCACCGGATGGCGGCGGGAGGGGGGGATGTCCCCTCCCGCCGCCTGTAAGAACGATCTAGCGGCGGAACCGCCGCTATGATCTTTCTTACGTTGTGCAGAATCGCCGGCACAAGAGAAGGATATCTGAATGCCTCTAGCTGCAGGCATCATTCAGATATCCACCCGCAAACCCAGGACGTCATATGACGTCCACCCGGATCGTTAGAGGTCCTTTGTGGACGTCATTTTACAATGGGCCAGGCGGAAAGTGGTTAAAGAACCACATCTTGACTGCTGCTAGATGCCTAATGCCGCGTACACACGATCGGACATTCCGACAACAAAACCGTGGATTTTTTTTCCGATGGATGTTGGCTCAAACTTGTCTTGCATACTCACGGTCACACAAATGTCGGAAATTCCGATCCCCAAGAACATGGTCACAACGCGTACGGCGACACTATAAAATACCAAGTGCGCCACCCTTTGGGGTCCTTCTGCTAATCTCGTGTTAGTAGAAGTTTGGTGAGAGAGACGATTTGCGCTTTTCAGCCTTGTGCTTCAGTCCATTACTGCTCTTCAGCTTGTGCTTGTGGGTTTGTATCTGGTTTTCAGTGCGTTCCTCCTTGAGGTTAAAAAATACAAAATAATAATGGTGTTGTGGTAACGACACACAAAATGAAAAAAAAAAAACATTATGGAGATCACTAGAATTTTTTTTTTTAAATAAAAAAAACAGTAGATCTTGATTAAAAAAAAGATTACTATAAAAATAAATTCTAAACATTATTATGGAGATCTGGCTTAAAAAAATAAAAAGATTTATTCAGGAGATCACAAGAAATCAGTTTGGCAGAACTGTGTGAATATCAGCAGCAAAACAACTTCATTATTCTAGCATTATAAAGAAGAAGAGAATGCACTGCATTAAAAGATTAAAAAATTTGCAGTGTGACGAATGTCTGAGCACTTCCGTCTCGTACTTGATTCCAAGCATGCGTGGAATTTTGTGCGTCGGAATTGTCTACACCTGGTTGCCGCCACACACGCTTGACACCATCTGAACCAAATGAGTTTATCTTGGTCTCATCAGACCACAGGACATGGTTCCAGTAATCCATGTCCTTAGTCTGCTTGTCTTCAGCAAACAGTTTGTGGGTTTTCTTGTGCATCATCTTTAGAAGAGGCTTCCTTTTGGGACGACAGCCATGCAGATCAATTTTATGCAGTGTGCGGTGTATGGTCTGAGCACTGACAGGCTGACCCCCCACCCCATGCAAATAATGGAAACTATCAACTTTTTCCTGCTGCACCATGAAATAAATGTGCGTAACAGTTACAGTGTCCCTTGAATTGCAGACTCACCAGATATGGTGCAGTCTCTGAGACTTGAGGCTCTAGCAAAAATAGAAGTACAGGGGGAAAGGAACCCCCTGAAAAGAAAGTCACGGGCGGCCCAAACTGCTTATTAAGGGAATTTTTATTGCACAGTTAATAATAACAAAAATAGAGAAACTAGGTACCCACCACCACCCATTCACCTAGTTTTTGTATTTTTGTTATTATTAACTATGCAATAATAATTCCCTTAACCACTTGACCACCGCCCCATGTCAAAAAGACGTCCTGTTTTTAAAGTTGAATATCTCGGTAACGGCAGCAGATGCTGCCACAACCGAGATATTCATCTTTTCAGGGGACGGTGGTGTACACGATAACGGCGGTCTCCGCGGCGGATTCGCCGCGAGATCGCCGTTACCAGTGGCGGGAGAGGGCCCCCCCCTCCCGCGCCCTCCGCCGCTTACCGGAGCCGTCGGTAGCGGCGGAGGGGATCGGATGTGTCCGGCAGCTGAGCGGGGACGGGACTGAAGGAGAAATCTCCTTCACCCATCCGTCAGTCCCGCCCAGCCTCTTAAAGAAACATTTTTTTTTTTGTCATTTGAAAAAATGACATTTTTATTTTTATTTTATTTTTTTTGCATTTAAGTCTAAATATGAGATCTGAGGTCTTTTTGAGCCCAGATCTCATATTTAAGAGGACCTGTCATGCTTTTTTCTATTACAAGGGATGTTTACATTCCTTGTAATAGGAATAAAAGTGATCAATTTTTTATTTTTTTTATTTCAGTGTAAAAAATTATAAAAATAAATAAAAATAAATAAGAAAACAAAAAAAAAATTTTTTTAAAGCGCCCCATCCCGACGAGCTCGCGTGCAGAAGTGAACGCATACGCGAGTAGCGCCCGCATATGAAAACGGTATTCAAACCACACAAGTGAGGTATCGCCGCGATCGTTAGAGCGAGAGCAATAATTCTAGCCCTAGACCTACTCTGCAACTCAAAAAATGCAACCTGTAGAATTTTTTAAACGTCGCCTATCGAGATTTTTAAGGGTAAAAGTTTGACGCCATGCCACGAGCGGGCGCAATTTTTAAGCGTGACATGTTGGGTATCATTTTACTCGGCATAACATTATCTTTCACAATATATAAAAAAATTGGGCAAATTTATTGTTGTCTTATTTTTTTAATTAAAAAAAGTGATTTTTATCCGAAAAAAGTGCGCTTGTAAGACCGCTGCGCAAATACGGTGTGACAAAAAGTATTGCAATGACTGCCATTTTATTCCCTAGGATGTCTGCTAAAAAAAATATATAGGGCCAAATTCCCAAAAAAGCTGCCTAACTTAACTTTCAGCAGTTAAGTTACACTGACTTAAAATTTCTACCTAAGTGCCTGATCCACAAAGCACTTACCTAGAAATTACACGCCGTGTAACTTAAGTGCCTCCGTCGCAAGGCGGTCCTCCTCTCCGGGGGGCGTTTAAAATTTAAATGAGGCTCCGGTAGGTACCCACGTGGTGGGTGCACGTGGGTAGGCACCCACCACGTGGGTACCTACCGGAGCATGATGGGACGGTGATGCCTATATAAATGGGATGCAAGGCGCGCTTCCATCATTGCAGTGAGAAGAGGCGACGTGTCAACATCGGAAGAAGGGAGAAGAAGAACATGACGTCACAGAAGACCGCGCTGGCTGCCTGTTAGTAATTGAGCTAACACACGAAGATAGCAGGCAGCCAGCGCTGAAGAAGAAGGCACCGGACAGCTGCAGAAGAACCGGGGTGCGCCGAGTCAACAGCAGAGAGCGGCGAAGATAGAAGAAGACCCCCGGAGAGCAGAGAAGACCCCGGAGAGCGGAGAAGACCCCCCCCCCGGAGAGCGGAGAAGACCCCCCCCCCCGGAGAGCGGAAGAAGAAACCCCCCCCGGAGAGCGGAGAAGACCCCCGGAGAGTGGAAGAAGAAGCCCCCCTGGTATTAGAGCTAATAAAGAAGACAGGGGGGACCTCCGGAGCAGACTAATAAATTATTTTAAAAACCCTTGTGTTGTGTGTTTAATAACTTTAACTTTTTGCCTCCAGGTGAATGGGTAGGGGTACGATGTACCCCATATCCATTCACTTAGGGTGGGGGGCCGGTATCTGGGGGCCCCCTTATTTGAGGGGACTCCCAGATTCCGATAAGCCCCCGCCCGCAGACCCCGACAACCAACGGCAAGGGTTGTCGGGAAGAGGTCCTGTCCTCATCAACATGGGGACAGGGTGCTCTGGGGTGGGGGGGCCCGCAGTGCGCCCCCCTGACACAGAGCACCCAACCCCCCCATGTTGAGGGCATGCGGCCTGGCACAGCTCAGGAGGGGGGGGCGCTCGCTCGTCCCCACTCCCATTCCTGACCTGCCGGGTAGCGTGCTTTGGATATGGGTCTGGTATGGATTGTAGGGGGACCCCCTACGTCGAATTTTCGGCGTAGGGGGGGTCTCCTTACAACCCATACCAGACCTAAGGGCCTGGTATGCTCCTGGGGGGGGGAACCCATGCCGGTTTTGATTTTACAAATTGCCGTGGAGTTCTCCCTCAGGAATGCATACCAAATGCCGTCGCTTGAATGGGCCTTTACAAGGTGTGACTAATTTTCCACATTGTAAAACCAGCCCTAGTTTTGCGCAAGCAAATCGGAACTTACGCAGAAATCACAATGCTGAAAAGCGTTGTGGATCTGCTTAAGTCCTCATTTGTATACTCAAAGCTGCATTTCAATGAGAAATGCCCCCAGCGGCGGATGCGGTACTGCATCCTAAGATCTGACCGTGTAAGTGTCTTACACATGTCAGATTTTCTGCCTAACTTTGGAAAAAGCCTTTTGAGGATCGTTTCCAAAGTTAGGCACAGACTGAACAGCAGTTCCGCCTGCGTATCTCTTTTGGGAATTTGGCCCGTAATGTTTGGGGGTTCTGATTAATTTTCTAGCAAAAAAATTGTGATTTTCACATGAAGGAGAGAAGTGCCAGAATAGGCCCGGTGGTCAAGTGGTTAATAAGCAGTTTGGTCCGCCTGTGACTTTATTTTCAGGGGGTCCCTTTCCCCCTGTACTTCTATTTTTGTTGACCCCCCCACTAGGGTTGCCACCTCATCCCTTTAAAAAGGAACACATCTGAATTACACAGGTTCTGTGGCTGATTAAGGTGGTAATTAAACTCACTTGGTGCCTTATCTGCATTAAATTAGCCTCAGAACCTGTGTAATTCAGATGTGTTCCTTTTTAAAGGGATGAGGTGGCAACCCTACCCCCCACCCCTTCAACCTCTACAGCAATGCTGGCAGCACTCATAAATCTATTTCCCAAAGACAACCTCTGGATATGACGCTGAGCATGTGCGATTAACTCCTTTGGTTGACCATGGCGAGGCCTGTTCTGAGTGCAACCTGTCCTGTTAAAGTGGTTGTAAACCCACTTTTGTCATTTACACCTACAGGTAAGCCTACATTAAGGCTTACCTGTAGGTGTTAGCAATATCTCTTAAACCTGCACAGTTTAGGAGATATTCGCCAATGACAGGCACCGCAGGCGCACTAACAATAGCCGTCCTAAATATGGCAATGCCGTGTTTGACGGCTCCCGTGCGCATTCCCCTCCGGCCAATCACAGCGCCAGAGCGGCGATTACAGGAAGAAGGAAGATCGCCAGAGACATAGCGGTGGCGGCGGAGGGCACAGATGGGAACTTCGGGGGCTTTGTTCTCAGGTAAGTCGATCATAATGAGCTAGTATGCTGTGCATACTAGCTCATTATGACTTTATCTTGCAGGTTTAAAAAATAAATAAAAAAAACAACAACAAGGGTTTACTTCCTTTTTAAACCGTTGTATGGTCTTGGCCACCGCAATTCAGCTGCAGCTCAGTTTTAGGGTCTTGGCAATCTTCTTATAGCCTCAGCCTTCTTTATGTAAAGCAACAATTCTTTTTTTTGGTCAGATCTTCAGAGAGTTCTTTGCCATGAGGTGCCATGTTGAACCTCCAGTGACCAGTATGAGGGAGTGAGAGTGATAATACCAAATTTAACACACCTGCTCCCCATTCACACCTGAGACACTGTAACACTAACGAGTCACATTACACCAGTAAGGAAAAATGGCTAATTGGGCCCAATTTAGACATTTTCACTTAGGGGTGTACTCGCTTTTGTTGCCAGCATTTAGACAATAATGGCTGTATGTTGAGTTATTTTGAGGGGACAGCAAATTAACACTGTTATACAAGCTGTACACTCACTACTTTACATTGTAGCAAAGTGTCATTTCTTCAGTGTTGTCACATAAAAAGATTAGTGCTGTCAAGCGATTAAAATTTTTAATCGCGATTAATCGCATTAATGTCATAGTTAACTCACGATTAATCGCGCGATTAAGGAGGTTTTTGTTTTCTTATTTATTTTAATTTTTTTATAATATTAAATTGTGTTTTTTTATTTTTTTACATTTTGATCACTTTTATTGCTGTCACAAGGAATGTAAACATCCCTTGTGACAGCAATAGGTGGTGACAGGTACTCTTTATGGAGGGATCGGGGGTCTAAAAGACCTCCGAGCCCTCCTTTGCACTTCAAAGTATTCAGATCGCCGAAAACGGCGATTCTGAATACTGTGTACTTTTTTAAATCCGGCGCCATTGGCAGCCGAGAAACCCGGAAGTGACGTCATGACGCCGCTTCCCGTGGTTTCAATGCGGAGACTGAATCAAAGCCGCTTACGGCTTAGTGTCAGTCTCCAACCTGGACACAGAAGGCGGCGGATCTAGGATCGGGTCTCCCGGTGGGACGAGAGGCCCGGTCAGAGCGGCGAAAGGCGGCGGGAGGGGGGGGATGTCCCCTCCCGCTCCTCCGGCATAACAACCGAGCGGCTTTTAGCCGCATCGGTTGTTATGTTTGGATAGCCGATCGCCCGCTCTAAACAACGGTACCGGGATGATGCCTGCGGCTGCAGGCATCATCCCGGTATAACCCCCGAACGCCGCCTTGTTAATCGCGCGATAAAAAAATTGACGGCGCTAACATGGGTTTGCGTTAACGCCGTTAATAGCGCGTTTAACTGACAGCACTAAAAAAGATATAATAAAATATTTACAAAAATGTAAGGGGTGTACTCACTTTTGTCAGATACTGTATATGTTATTTCTCACATTTATCTATTTGTCTATGAGATAAAAAAAAAAAGATACTTAGAATTTTTTGGCATATGACTACCAAATGTTAAAATAGATAAAAAAACGTCATGCATATTTAGTATTTGTATATCGCAGAGGTGCGATTATGTAGAGTGGGGAATGGATAGAGGGAGGGAGAGATGGAGGGAGGGCTGGACAGTTGGAGAGAGGGATGGAGGGAAAACAGCCTCTGCTCTCTCATTGCTGGCAGAAGCTGTTTTTTTTACACTCACAAGCTCACTGCAGAGGCTGAGAAATGATCTGTCTGCCCTTTGTAATCCATCCTCCATAGCAGGCTGTGTTGTCTCCGCTCCTCTCCTGTCCCCTCCTATCGATCTGCCGGCACCTCCTCCTGATACAGTTTAGCTCAGAAGTCAAATCAGGCGGGCTGAGGAAGGGGCAGGTACAATGTTTTTCCATTGGCTGAGGAAACAGTAGAGAGCCTGTATCAATCCACCTCTGAAATCAGGCTGACGGGTCTAACTAAATATTGTTGGCTTATGTGGCTGGAGCAGCTGTATCCCCCCACATGAAAAAAAGAGTCTGGCATCAAAAGAGAATGTGCAGATACATTTTTTTTTAATTTTGACACATGCAAGTAGTGGCATCTGAATTTTGGGGGTGCTATGAGGGTTCTTAAATATTTTTTGGGGGGGCTTAAGCACACCCAAGCACCCACCTGGCGCCAACCCCAGGGACAAAACTGGGGACAGACTTGGTCCGGGGACAGTGTTCTCAGTCCGGGGACGTATGATCATCCTACCTTCAGTGTTACCTATTGTCCCCTCATCTCCATTTCCTATTTCTGTAGGGGTCACCCAAGGTTCTGTTTTCAGACCCCTCCTCTTCTTCATCTACACTTCCTCTATCTCTCAACTCCTCGCCTCACTTCTTCAGTCGCCTCTCGCATTACTAACTTACTGACATATCAGCATGGATGCCTCACCACTTCATAAAACCCAATCTCTAAGCCCTGGTTCACACTGGGCTGCGGGAGTGAAGCCGTGCGAGTTCAGCTGAACTCGCACGATTTCACTCCCGCCGGCAGTCCCGATTTCGGCCGCGATTTAAGAGACATCTGTGCAGGTTTCTGCACAGATGTCTATGTAAATCGCGGCCCGAAATTTGCAAAAAGTAGTACAAGAACTACTTTTTGAAATCGGTGCAGCGCCGCAGATGCGGCGTCGCACCGATTAGGACGGCGCCATTGCCGACAATTGGCGGCATTTGAGATGCGATTTCACATGTGAAATCGCATCTCAAATCGGATGAAATCGCACCCAGTGTGAACCTGGGCTCAAACTGAGCTCATAAAATTTCCTCCTGCCTGTGACCCCTCTCTTGACTTTTCCATCAAGATCAACAATACAACCATCAGTCCCTTCCATTATGCAAAGGTACTGGGTGTAATCCTGGACTCTGACCTGTACTCTTAGCCCCAAATCCATTCACTGTCCAAATCTTGTACACTTCATCTCCTTAACATCTTCAAAATATGATTTTTTAATAATTGAAACCACTGAACAACTTATTTACTTCCTGGTTACCGGTATCTCTTGCCTTGACTATTGTAACTTCCTGCTCATTGGCCTACCTCTTTGTAGGTTATCCCCTCTTCAGTCCATCATGAATGCTGCTGCCAAACTGCCAACCCTCTCTGCTAATCCCTTCACTGGCTTCCCATTGACCAACAAATAAAATTCAGAACATTAACAATAACAAAGCCTTGTCTCCAAATATCACCCAAATCGTCCTTTCCGCTCCTACCAAGACCTTCTGGTCTCCCCCCTCCCATGCTCATCTTGAGGACTTCATCTGAGCCTCTCCCATCCTCTGGAACTTCCTACCCCAATCAGTGCAGCTATCTCCTACTCTGTCCACTTTCAGGCAATACCTGAAAACTCATCTCTTCAGGGAAGCCTATCCTGCCTTCAGCTAAAAACCAAATCTTCTATTTCTCCCATCAGTTCATCCCTCAGTTATTACCTTTTGTTCCACCAGCCCCTCCCAATTAGATTGTTAGCTCCCAGGAGCAGGGTCCTCCTAACCCTCTTGTCTTGTATTGTTGCTGTACTGTCTCTATTGTCTTTATATTGTAAATTGCTGCAAAAACTGTTGGTGCAATATAAATCCTGTATAATAATAACTATGCCAAAACGTAGACCCCCATGGGCATTCCTAAAGACACCTTAGGCTGCATTCACACCTGAGCGTTTCAAAGTCGTGCATTTTTACCACGTTTTTGCCATGATTTTGTACAGGTCACCAATGTAAAAAGCAGAAAACGCCTGTAATCTGCCGCAAATAAGCTAATGTGCTTTTTTTGAGCTTTAGGTGTTTTTCAGGCATTTTGCTTCAGGTGGCAAAATGCTCAATAGGTGAACAGATGCCATTAAAATGAATGGGGTTTTGCTTTTTGTGCGTTTTTCTGAATTTTTTTGTGTGTTTTACAAGCGTTTTATGAAATGCTCCGGTGTGAATGCTGCCCTAATCCTCTTTACTGCTGTAGCTTCTATTTCCCACAGATACTGAATCACTATAAACGCTAGTCCGAATACAGGAGGCTCTGGTGCGCCAAGGAGAGAGAAAGCAGGGTTCTTTCTTTCCAGCCCCTTACCCAATCTTTCCTTCTACTTCTGCCCATGTAATGCCGTGTGCGTGGTGCGCAACAATTTATATAGGCATGGGGCGTGCCCCGGGACTGTGACATCATAAGGGGCGGGGTCACCAGGTGACATCACTCTGTGACCACGCCCAATGCCTATATAAATCGCTGCGCACCGCGCACACGGCATTACAGCCAGAGAGATCGTCGAGTCAACATCGGAAGAGGAGAAAAGGGAAGAAGACTACGCAGAAGACCGGGCTGCCACTAGTAAAAGAGCTGGAAGAGGATATCGGAGGAGCCCGGAAGGAGGCACAGCAGAGCAGGAGAAGAGGGAAGAACACGACGGAGAAGATCGGGCCACTGCTAGTAAAAGAGCTGGAATAAGAAAGCGGAGGAGCCCAGCAGAAGGCACCGGAGAGCGGGAGAAGACACCGGAGAAGTCGGAAGAAGGCCCCCGAAGTCTGAAGAAGACCCCCAAAGTCGGAAGAAGACCTCCGGAGATGCCTAATAAATTATTTTAAAAACCTGTCTAGCGTGTTTTTTTTCTTGACACTTTTTTCCCTAGGTGAATGGGTAGGGGTACGATGTACCCCATACTCATTCACATAGGTTGAGGCCCCCTCAATAAAGGGGGTTCCCAGATTCCGATAAGCCTGCAGACCCCGACAACCAACAGCAAGGGTTGTCGGGAAGAGGCCCTTGTACTCATCATCATGGGGACAGGGTGCTTTGTGGTGGGGGCCCCCCTGCCCCAAAGCACTTACCCCCCATGTTGAGGGCATGCGACCTGGTACGGTTCAGGAGGGGGGTGCTCGCTCGTCCCCACCCCATTTCCTGACTGGCCGGGCTGCGTGCTTGGATAAGGGTCTGGTATGGATTTTGGGTGAGCCCCACGCCGTTTTTTCGTAGGGGGTTCCCCTTAAAATCCATACCAGACCTAAGGGCCCGGTATGCTCTTGGAAGGGGAACCCATGTCATTTTTTTTCATTTAAAATTTGGCGTGAAGTTCCCCCTCATGATAAGCCACTGGCAAAGTCCCCTGTCCTGGAAGCGACTTCAAGTCAAGTTGTAAGTCGCCCCATATCACGCTGTGGTTCACGCTCAAGTCGTGTCCAAGTCGTCTCGCAAAGTCGTGCACAAAGTCGTGTTGCCCCTGTGTGAACCGGCTCGTATTGTCGAACTCAAAGAATCCATAAACATTTTTTTTTTAGTGAGCAGTCTCGTTGAAAGTACACTGCAAAATAGGTTTGTAGTTAACATGTGATTGGTGACAAGATCAAAGTCTGCTCTAGTAGCAACATGGCAAATATTTAATAATCAAGCAGGCTTCTTATTAAAATAATGGTTTTGCATAAATGTTTATTTTGTGCTCCACTCAGTAGTCTATTATCATGTGTCAATTAGGTAACATTTGGTTATTGGCACCCACATCCTATTTTTGCACAGTTAGCGATGTGCAGGAGGTCATGACCTTTAAACATGGCTCTGCGCAATAATAGTTAAACTTCAACTTTTATTGATGACCCAGGGGTCTGATTTAAGTGTGAAGTGAGGTAAACTCGAAAACATGGGACATATTGCCTTCAAACTGCTAATTATGTAAATAACGTTTTTTATTTTGGCTTTTTCTTTTTCAAAATTCTAATGCACATATATCATATACATTAAACTGAATTCCAAGAAAAAGTACTGTGACTCTATCCATTACTGCATCAGTAAAGGTAGATTAAGACATTTAAATCTCCCTTTCCTCTGAAGCCCCATCTGCGTTCAGATCGTGCTTCAGAGGCTGCTGACAGGCAGTGAGGAAACGATGTCCCATTTTGTCCGTTTTTCAGAACCCGAAAAATGCTCTGAAGCCCACACACGATCGTTTTTAGTGAAACTTCATTTTTTAGAACCCGGAAAACGGTCGTGTGTACGCGGCATAACTTTCCTGTTCCACCTCAGTAAGCTGTTCTGGCTGACTAACCCCCCAGCCAGAACAGCTCGGATGATGGGGGCAAGCTTACTGAGGCGGAACAGGAAGTGAGAAATTCAGACAAAGAAAAAAAAACATTTAGAAGGGAAATTGAAGGAAAAGGTAAGTGAACCAACAATGCACTAGCTTAAAGGAACCTATTTAGAAAATAAAAAACACATTTTTACAACCCCTTTAAAGTAAACCTGTTGTCACTTTAAGGGTTTGCATATACAATATGGGCATTTGTCTTTTGTTGTGTCACTTTGTCTCCAGCCTTTACTGTTGTGTTTGCTTTGCATTTCTTTGTGGCTTGATAACTGCAGTATGTACTATTCAGCTGATTCTGAGATGTTCCACACATCCTTTACAGCTCAGAATGAATGCAACCAAAGCAATTCTGAAGTGACTCAAATGTACGGCTGTTTTTCTGATTAAAACATTTCTGATTAACCACTTGAGCACCGCGTCATGTAAAATGACGGCTTCACGGTGGCTCTGGAAATCCAACAGGACGTCAATTGACGTCCTGGATTCCTTCGGCCACTGGGGGGCGCGCGAGTGCGCCGGCGGCGGCGCGCGGGCCGCGGCGCGTCCCCGAGATGCCGATGCGCGTGCCTGGCGGTCGCGATGTCCGACAGGCTCCCGCGATGGGTAATGACATAGCAGGGACGTGGAGCTCTGTGTGTAAACACAGAGCTCCACGTCCTGTCAGGGGAGAGAGGAGACCGATCTGTGTCCCTTGTACATAGGGACACAGCATCGGTTACCTCCCCCAGTCACCCCCTCCCCCCACAGTTAGAACACTAATTAGGGTACACATTTAACCGCTTCCTCACCCCCTGGTGTTAACCCCTTCAATGCCAGTCACATTTATACAGTAATTATTGCATATTTATAGCACTGATCACTGATCGCTGTATAAATGTGAATGGCGCCAAAAATGTGTCAAAAGTGTCCGATGTGCCCGCCATAATGTCGCAGTCCCAATAAAAAAATCGCAGATCGCCACCATTACTAGTAAAAAAAAAAAAAAAATAATAATAATAATAATAATTCTGTCCCATATTTTGTAAGCGCTCATTGCGATTTTTTTTTTTTACCAAAAATATGTAGAAGAATACGTATCGACCAAAACTGAGAAAAAAAAATGTGGAAAAAAAAATTGGGCTATTTATTATAGCAACAAGTAAAAAATATTGAATTTTTTTTCAAAATTGTTGCTTTTTTTGTTTTATAGCGCAAAAAATAAAAACCGCCAAAAGAAAGCTCTATTTGTGGGGAAAAAAAGGGCGTCAATTTTGTTTAGGAGCCACGTCGCATGACCGCGCAATTGTCAGTTAAAGCGACGCCGTGCCGGAAGCTGAAATTTCACCTGGGCAGGAGGGGGGTATATGTGCCCGGTATGGAAGTGGTTAAAAAAAAAATGTACGGCTGTTTCCCAGAAAACATGCTGAATTTGACAGAGACACAGGTTGTAGCAGGTGGCAAACAAATGGACAGTGAAATCCAAGAAATGGGGCAGATTGTAGCTGACAGCATGGGTTGCAGGTACAAGTAATAAATCAGGACCAGTTACTACCAATACACTGAGCAAAATGGATATGTTTTGCTTTGTGAAGTCATATGTTTTCAATCCTAATCATACTTAAGCTGCATTTTATATTTAGGCCCTGCAGATAGAGTAGACTTACTTCTAGACACATTATACTGCCCTCCTCCCATCATACTGCCCTTTGCTACCACCCCCTCCCATCATACTGCCTTCCACTACCACCCCTCCCATCATACTGCCATTCACTACCACCCTCCCATTATACTGCCCTCCACTACCACCCCTCTTATCATACTGCCCTCCACTATCACCCCTCCCATTATACTGCCCTCTTCCCATGGAATCTGTAAGACCTGGTTCACATCTATGCAGTCTGCTTTTTCATCTGTTTCTGCAGTGCGTCATCAAAAACGCATTAAAAAAAACACACTACTGTACATTCTATTCTGCACCATCTTCATTGAAGTCTATTGAATCAAAAAGCACAGTTTTGCATTTAAAAATCGCAAGGGCTGAAAAAAGCCTATAGATTTGAACGTGTCCCATAGGAAACCATGTTAAATGGACTGCGGTGCGTTTCTGCAAAAAGCACCAAAAACCGCATAGGGTGTGAACAAGGCCTAACAACATAGCTTGCCATGGTGGCTACACAAGTTGCTGTTTGTTCCTAAAGTTTTCCTTGGGAAGTCTTGACATCAATTTACATAACAAATATCTGATTCTACCTTGGCCCTTTTACATATTTCAAGTTTTCATGCCAATGGCAGGGTAATTTCACACAACTCTTAATACCCATGTGTAGTGAATTTATTGTTCAGTCAATGGGGCTCATGGAGGTGCACTTACTCTGAAGCCTTGTACACACGCTTGGTTTTCTCGGCAAGAACCAGCAAGAAAACTGCTGGCAGAGCTTTCTTGCCAAGTAAACCAAGCGTGTGTACGAGGCTTTCAGGATTCTCGTCTGGAAATCTGCCCAGAATCTCAACGAGAAAAATAGAGATCCTGCTCTCTATTTTCTCGTCGAGATTCTTGTCGGCCTGTTTCCCGACGAGAAACCCGAGAGTGTGTATACTTACCTGTCGGCGTGGAAACCTGCGCATGCTCGAAATGACTGACGCATGCGCGGTAGCTTCCACGGCATAGGTAGGGTGAAGCAAGATGGCAGCGACGGCATCGAATGTGGCGAGCGCATGCTTGTCGTACACGATGACGTCACTGCGTTCTTACCTTTCAAGAGAACCACGGTTCTTTTGAAATGAGTGTGTGTACATTCGGGCGGCAAGAGATTATTGCCAAGAATCTCGTAAGGAAAAAACAACGTTTTTTTTCCTGACGAGATACTTGCCCGTGTGTATGAGGCCTGAGAGAGGGCCAACGTCGTCTCATCTTTTAGCTGTTTATATAGCCAAGCTACAAGGGTTGTTATGGGTTACTGCCATAAGTGTGCGCAGCCTATTGCATTAGGGTGTGCATCCCAAAGCTCAAACACACTTGTGTGAACTACCAATTTATTCTGAAGAAGTCAAGCACCCAGCATAGCCACATGCCCAATTTTTTTAAATGCTGTCTATCTGAATGAACGGACAATGCTGGGAAATATGAAGAAGGTAAAGGAGCGGCCTGGGAATTTTAATTAGCACCAAGAATACAAACAACTGAATTAAAATTCACAATATTTATTAATACAATGTCTTAAAAGAGACAATAGTCTACAACGGGGGTCTCTAAACGAATGGCCGGTTTACCGTCCTTCAGACTTCAGGAGGGCCAGATCGTGGCCAGCGGCATCAGTAGGAGTAAAAATCACCACATTTGGTATTAGGTTTGAGGAATAGTGCCCAATCATTGGTATCATAAGGAGGACTAGTGCCCTATTATTAGTGTCAGTGGGAGAAATGGTGCTCCATTATTGGTGTTCGATGGTAGATTAGTGCCTTGTATCAGTGGGAGGATTAGTGCCCCAAGGGCCGGATAAAAGCAAGCAAAGGGCCGCATCCGGCTCCCGGGTCGCAGTTTGGAGACCCCTGGTCTACAACATATTAAATGCGACAAAAGAAAGTGTAGATAGATTCACAACCACTATATGTACGGTACAGCACATCCTCAATGCCTAAAGTTTACATAAAAACAACGCATTCTGGATGCCTATCGATGTGGGGATGCGGCTGTGATTGCAGGATCTGTTCCTTCTTCCCCTTTTTTTTAGAAATTCTGATGCACTCTTGTTGACTCTTGTTGACTTCAGGTTAACTCCATTGAAGCCTTTTATATTACATCTTGCTGTTTTTTTTTTTTGCCCCCTGTCCTGATACTTTTTTATTAGAACTTTTTAAGGTGATCTGCTAGCTCATTCTATGGGGAGTTTATTGCATCCTTTGTGCTATGCTGGTCGTTGTCATGTAACTGCCCTTGGTAAAGGCATCCATCCTACATCATGTTATGCTGAGTTGTTTATGTATTATACCACTACACCAACCCCCTGAAGAAGACTTACAACTTTGAGTTGAAACTCGTTGGGGGTTTTGTAAACTTTAAGCATTAAAGATGTGCTTTATATATATATATATATATATATATATATATATATATATATATATATATATATATATATATATATAGTGATTTTGAATCTATGTACATTTTCTTTTGTTGCCTTTTAACCACTTGCCGACTGCCGCACAACTATTTACGTCGACAACATGGCACGGGTAGGCAGGCAGATCAGCGTACAGGTACATCCCTTTAAATCTGTCGCCCACCGCGTGACTCGCTAGTGCGGCTTCGGGTCCCAGGAACACGATGTTCCCGGGAGTCCCTCGATTGCGGTCGGCAAGGGCAGAACAGGAGAATGCCTTTGTAAACAAGGCATTCCCCTATTCTGCCTAGTGACACTGTCACTGATGACCGTTCCTCGTGATCGGGAACGGTTATCAGTAACGTGTCACGTGTAGCCACGCCCCCAAACAGTAAGAACCACTTCCTAGGGAACACTTAACCCCTGCAGCGCCACCTAGTGGTTAACCCCTTCACTGCCAGTGTAATTTTTACAGTAATTAGTGCATTTATATAGCACTGATTGCTGTAAAAATGACAATGGTCCCAAAATGGTGTCAAAAGTGTCCGATGTGTCCGCCATAATGTCGCAGTCACTATAAAAATCGCTGATCGCAGCCATAACTAGTAAAAAAAAATTATAAAAATGCCATAAAACAGTCCCCTATTTTGTAGAAGCTATAACTTTTGCGCAAACCAATCAAAAAACGCTTATTGCAATATTTTTTTACCAAAGATATGTAGAAGAATACGGCCTAAACTGTGGGAAAAAAATGCAGTGAAAAAAATATGACTATACAGGGATGTGACACCTTGAAAATACTTTGGGTTTAATTAAAGCGTTTGTAAAGGAAAACATTTTTTCCTTTAAAATAACAAACATGTAATACTTACCTCCACTGTGCAGTTTGTTTTGCACGGAGTGGCCCCGATCCACGTCTTCTGGGCAGGGCCGTTCGAAGACATTTGGGGGCCCCAGGTTGGCTGCTTACCTCTATCCTCACACGCACACGTCGGCAGATGTTGGTGTCCGCACAGGGGCTCCAGCAGGGAGGGCCCTTGCCGTATCGCTGCGTCCTCCTGCAGTCCGGTCGGCCGTGTACCATAACCGCGCGGTACAGGAGATTTCGTTTGCTGTGCCCGGGGCCGGACTGAAAGGAAGTGAACACTCCGTGCTTCCTGTCAGTCCGGCCGGGAACAGGAACCTGATTCTCCTGTACCGCGCGGTTATGGTACACGGCCGACCGGACTGCAGGAGGACGCAGCGGTGCGGCAAGGGCCCTCCCTGCTGGGGCCCCTGGCCAGCTCGGGGGCCCCTGGCAAATGCTTGCTTTGCCTGTCGGGTTCCGACGGGCCTGCTTCTGGGATCCCTCAGTTGCTGTCTCTGGTCCTCCCCGCAATTACTCACCACAGTCATGTGAGAGCTCGCATGGTGGTCAGTAATTGCGGGCGCGCTCCCGTGATACAGCGAGCGGCCATAGCCGCTCACTGTATTACTCTGGCCAGTCCCTCGGCACGCCGCGTCACTGGATGTGATTGAACATCAGGGACATCAATATTTCCTCTCCAAGTTTACTGGAAGCTAAGAACGAATTCACAGGTGGTTTGGCCTTTGTGCGTCAAATCCTGGCATTTTCGGGTGTCTGGGGAGGCACAGGTGCGGTGTCCAGTCCTGCTCCCACCAGCCTATAATTATCTCTGAAAGGCTGAAATACACAGTGGCCAATTGCAGCACTGAATGGAAATCGCATTTCAGGCTATATGCATTCTGGAATGTATGCCTGGAATTCAAGAATTCTGCCTTCCGGCCATAAGTCCTTGAACACATACAGTTCTAAACGCAAGTACTACTAGGTGCAGAGTCCAACCTGTGCTTCCCAGGCACCTGAGAATGCTGGGAGTTGATGCACATAGTACATGTAGCTGCCCATCTGTCATGCTGATCCAATGACTTACATATGTTCTGAGTCAGGGACGTACCTACAGGGGTTACAATTGCGACCTGGCCCCATGCTGCAAGGGGCTCATGCGGCACCCCTGTCTGCATGGATAGAAGGAACGGTGGGGGCATCTACATATAGAGGAATCGATTTCTCCATTTTCCTCCTGCAGGGAAATAAAGAGATCAGTTCCTCTATATGCAGCCACTCCTGACTCTCCTCCTATCCAGTTTGTTTCTGCTGTGCCGTGTTCTCTCCAGCCCCCCCTGTGCTCTCTCCTGCCTCATCCCCCTCAACTCTGTCAAGCTCCCTGCTCCCTGGTGTGGGGAAACTGTTAAGATTGAGAGCGGGGAATGGGACGGTAAATGTGTCATTTATCAGCTCCTTCCTTGTCTTAAGGAATAGAGTCAGTGATCCGTACCGATCACTGACTCTGTTTATTCCTAACTGAAGCATAGTAAACCGTGTTTACCATGTTTCAGTTTGTGAATGAACGGGAAGCTCTACACAGAGCTATTCCTGTCCATTCATTCTGTGCACCTGAGGCTGCAGAGAAGTAGATTGAGGGCTGTGTTCTCAATCAAATTTTTTCTGCCTCAAAGATGAAACATCAGAGGTCTGTTTAGACCGCTGATATCTCACCAAAGCCCTCCAAAGGGGCTCCTAAAAAATTAAATAAAAGAATGTTAATAAAGTGATAATAAAAAAATTTAAATAATAAACTACTGACACCTCTGACAGAACTACGAGGGTCACAAAGGTTGCACTTGCGATCAGGCCCTGGCATTCTGCCACTGGGCTCGGAGCAAAGGGCCCTGTCAGGGGGGGACGTTCATTGTTTTTCTAACCAGGGCCCTGAAGATTCCAGCTACGCCACTGTATATATATATATATATATATATATATATATATATATATATATATATATATATATATATGAAAAATGTAATCTAAAGAATTCCAAAAATGCAAGATAGTTAAATCTTGCATTTTTGTAATTCTTTAGATTACATTTTTCTGTAAGAACACTGATGAAGGAAAGATTTTCTGAAACGCGTCTGGTTTAGGAAAACATATCTCCCATTTGACATTTCTAACTGTATCCATATCCATATGCATATGTTCTATTTATATGTGTGTTTTTTTTAAATAAAATTATTTGTTATACTTTTACATATTTTCTCATTTTTTTCTGGTAGTGCCTAAAAGTCCCACCCCAGGGGTTCCCCCATTTTGTATTTAGGTTATTCAGAAACCACTGCAGCCACTGGTCAGGCAACTAGCGTATTAGATTAAGGCTAGCAATGGCATGCTACATATTTCTGTAAGCTCAGGTTGGCATGGCTAATGAGCAATGAACAGTACAGTAACATGGTAATTATTTCAAGTATTTGTATGTACAAAAACAAGGCAGAATGAACAGCAGTCTGGTCGAGGAGTGCTCTTTAAGCAAATCCATGTAACTGGAATAAATTTGCCTCATTAGAGGTTGTTGTACTGGTACTGTAGGGCACAGCCATGTGCTAATGCAAAATGCAGACTGGAAAACAGGATAGTTCCCCAAACGTTTATCTCTTCTTAGCCAGCATGTATTTGCAGAGGCGGCTCTTTCACACTCACAAGGGCCTCGCAGCCGCCTAACTTACCCAATGCATTACCCCAGATTTCAGGAACAGGGGACCTTAATGCTGCTGTGCTCAGGCAGCGTTTAGAGCCCTGACTCAGGAGTGGGGCCGCCAGCATCCCTAACAACCAGTGAATATCGGTGACACCACCCCTTGTGACATCAATGACCCAGCATGCCCTCAGTCAATGATGTCACAAGGGTGCGGGTTCACCAGGTGACATCACCAGGTGGCCCCCGCCCCTTAGTTATTAAAAAACAGGATCTGGGGGCTGCCTTGCCCGCATAACCCCACAACCACTGGCCAGGGTTGTGGGGAAGAGGCTCTTGTCCTTGAATTATTTTTCCCATCATAGGCGAGAGTGTGGCCCCATGTCAAGTTTTGCCTAAGGCCTCACAAAGCCTAGAGCCGCCTCTGTATATCTGTATCTGTCCCTATGTCATACTCCCCACACTGCAGGGCTCTGCATGAAAACATGCAGGGGCTATATTCAGACTGCATTGCATTTGTTGCAAGAGGAATAAGCCTGGGGTCTGCACTTGGCATCATAGAGCTGCCTGCTTGCATTCCAGAAGCAGTTCTCAGAGTATAGTTAGTACTGCTTCAATCCCAAATATGTGTCCTGCAGAATGTTTAATTACTGTAGCACATTCATGCCTGGAAAGGCAGTGACACGGGTCACCACCATTCAGGTGACACCCCTACCACAAGGATGGGTAACTTATTGGCAGTTTCCAAAGCTATCTGAGGAGAGTCTAAAGTCTGATACTGTTTGTAATGTTGTTGATAAAAGGCATAGGTAATTCCAGTTCCAGTATCTATCACAGCACACCTTTCATTCATGACTGCCACCGTTGCCAAAACAGGAAGCAGTTACCATAGTTACAAGTTGGGCACTGGATGAAGTACTTGTTGAAGCATGTCCCCCTAGAACGCGATTCTTTAGTTTGAGGGGTGAACACTTTTACAGCTTAGCTCCCTTCCGACTGCAATTCTCTGTGAAATGACGAGGAGGGCCACAACACCAACAGCTTTGAACCATGTGGCAACTATTTACATGCAAGGACTGGGTGACTCCCTGCCTCACCTCCTGCCTAATGGCAGTCTTTCAGTTCTTTGATAGCCTCCCTCCATAAAGACATTTTGAACAGCTATTACCCAAGCTCTTCCATCCTTCAGAATTTACACTTCCTTCGTGAAATGGTAGGGGTACAGTGTATCCCATTACCAATTCACATAGGGGGGGCAGGATCTGGGGGTCCCCTTTGTTAAAGGGGTCTTCCAGATTCTGATAAGCCCCCCACCCGCAGACCCCCACAACCACCGGGCAAGGGTTGTGGGGATGAGGCCCTTGTCCCCATCAACATGGGGACATCCTCCCCATGTTGAGGGCATGTGGCCTGGTGCAGTTCAGGAGAGGGGGGGCCGCACTCTGTCCCCCCCTCTTTTTTGCGGCCGGCCAGGTTAACGTGCTCAGATAAGGGTCTGGTGTGGATTTTGGGGGGAACTCCACGCAATTTTTTTTTTTATTTGGGGTGGAGTTCCCCTTAAAATCCACACCAGACCTGAAGGGTCTGGAATGGATATTTGGGGGGAACCCCACGTCATTCTTTTTTTAAATTGACGGCGGGGTTATCCTTAATTTCCATTCCAGACCTGAAGGGCCTGGTAATTGAATTTGGGGGGACCCCCACACAATTTTTTTTTTTATATGAATGAATCCTCTCTGAATTGCCGAAGCCGTCAATTCATTATAGCCGCAAAGCCGACAATTCATTATAGCCGCAAATCTGGTTTTAAAACTTTTTTTCCTTTCATAAATGAGCCATTACATAACCGAACTCCGAACCCGGAGCAAATTATTCGGGTTTGGGTCCAAAAAAAAACTAAATTCGGTACGAACCCGTACTTTACAGTTCGGGTTCGCTCAACTCTAGTGGAGACCCATTTCAGCTTCCCAGATCAGACCCTGGGGAAAAAAAAATGATCATGAATCCCTTCACCCTCTTGGTCTCTCCTATAGCTCTGCTCTCTGCACAGGCTATGTACAGCACAGAGATTATGTCACTTTTACTTCTACGAGGCAAAATCTGGGTTTACAAAAGCATTTGTTACGCACATAGTGGATTTATATACTTTGTAGATATTGGGGAATACATTTTTAATGAGAGTTCTTGTGCCCAGAGATCAACTTTTAGCTGGATCTACAAACAGGCATGTGTTGGTCAAAGGCCAGTAGGGTTAATTTACTAAAGGCAAATAGACTGTGCACTTTGCAAACTGCAGTTTCAGAGTGCAAGTGCAGTTGCTCCAGAGCTTAATAAATGAGCAGAAGCTCTGCTGACTTCCACCATCCAATCATGTGCAAACAAAAAAGCAGTTTTTTTTTGTTTTCCTTGAATGCGATTGGGTACTGTTTTCAAAGTGAAGCTTTACCTCATTTATTAACCACTTAAGCCCCGGACCATTTTGTTGCTAAATGCCCAGGCTAGGTTTTGCGATTCGGCACTGCGTCGCTTTAACAGACAATTGCGCGGTCGTGCGACGTGGCTCCCAAACAAAATTGGCGTCCTTTTTTCCCCACAAATAGAGCTTTCTTTTGGTGGTATTTGATCACCTCTGCGGTTTTTATTATTTTTTTCCTCAGTTTAGGCCGATACGTATTCTTCTACCTATTTTTGGTAAAAAAAATCGCAATAAGCTTTTATCAATTGGTTTGCGCAAAATTTATAGTGTTTACAAAATAGGGGATAGTTTTATTGCATTTTTATTAATTTTTTTTTTTTACTACTAATGGCGGCGATCATCGATTTTTTTCGTGACTGCGACATTATGACGGACACTTCGGACAATTTTGACACATTTTTGGGACCATTGTCATTTTCACAGCAAAAAATGCATTTAAATTGCATCGTTTATTGTGAAAATTACAGTTGCAGTTTGGGAGTTAATCACAGGGGGCGCTGTAGGAGTTAGGGTTCACCTAGTGTGTGTTTACAACTGTAGGGGGGTGTCTCCCTATATAAGGGATCACTCGATCGATGCGCCGCCACAGTGAAGCACGGGGAAGCCGTGTTTACATACGGCTCTCCCCGTTCTTTAGCTCCGGGGAGCGATCGCGACGGAGCGGCTATAAACGAATAGCCGCGCCGTCGTCCCGGATCGCTCCCCGCGGGAATCCGACCGCCACATGTAGCGGGGGGGGTCCCGATCGGACCCCCGACCCGCGGAAAGGCGGGGACGTACCTGTAAGCCCATCTGCCTGTACGTGCCATTCTGTGGACGTACATATACATGCGGCGGTCGGCAAGTGGTTAAGCTCTGGAGCAACTCCAAAGTACACAGTCTATTTACCTTTAATAGATCAGCCCCACAGACCTGCATTTCATTTTGTAGTTTACGGTATACTTAAACGGGTTGTAAAGGTTTTTTTTTTTTTTTTTTTCCTAAACAGGTTTTTTTTAAGCTAGTGCATTGTTGGTTCACTTACTTTTTCCTTCGATTTCCCTTCTAAATGTTTATTTTCTTTGTCTGAATTTCCCACTTCCTGTTTCTCCTCAGTAAGCTTGCCCCCGTTATCTGGCTGGGGGTTAGTCAGCCAGAACAGCTTAACCACTTGCTTACTGGGCACATATACCCCCTTCCTGCCCAGGCGAAATTTCAGCTTTCAGCACTGCGTCGCTTTAAATTAAAACTGCGTGGTCGCGCGACGTGCCTCCCAAACAAAATTTACGTCCTTTTTTTCCCACAAAAAGCTTTCTTTTGGTGGTATTTGATCACGTCTGCGGTTTTTATTTTTTGCGCTATAAACAAAAAAATATCGACAATTTGGAAAAAAAACATTTTTACTTTTTGCTATAATAATTATTTATTATTTATTATTTTGTTATAATATAATTGCTATAATAAATATCCCATTTAAAAAAAAATATATATATATATATTTTCTTAGTTTAGGTCGATACGTACACATTTTTGGTAAAAAAAAAAAAAAAACACAATAAGCGTATAGTGATTGGTTTGGGCAAAAGTTATAGCGGCTACAAAATAGGGGATAGAATTCTGACATTTTTTTTTATTCGTTTTTTTTTTAATAGTAATACAGCGATCTGCGAATTTTGGCAGGGCTGCGATATTGCGGCGGACACATCGGACACTTTTGACACATTTTTGGTAAGATTCACATTAATACAGCGAACCGTGCTATAAAAATGCATTGATTACTGTATAAATGTGACTGGCAGGGAAGGGGTTAACACTAGGGGCGAGGAAGGGGTTAAATGTGTATCCTGGGAGTGATTCTTACTGTGGGGGGAGAGGGACTGACTGGGGGAGGTGACCGATGCTGTGTCCCTATGTACAAGGGACACAGCATCAGTTTCCTCTCCCTGACAGGGAGCTGCTTGCTGCTTGCTTTGGGGGCACTGAACGGGAGGTGCCAGGATCACAGAAGAGGGACCCGAGAAGAGGAGGATTGGGGCCACTCTGTTCAAATCCACTGCAACAGAGCAGGTGAGTATAACATGTTTGTTATTTTTATAGGAGTAAAAACCAAGACTTTACAATCACTTTAAATTGACTATAAATTTAAGTCCTTGTGGCTTTTATGGATCGATTACTCTACCTCGGATTCCTTGAAGTCGTTACAAAAGCCTCAGAGCCAGTCCTAAAGTTCGACCTACTTACCTCTTTCAGGATGACATGTCGTGGTCTGCTCGGTCCACTTTTCCCCTCCCTCTCACTCTTCTCCCCCCCCCCCCTTTTTCCTTTTTTTCTTTTTTCTTCTCTTTCTGCCTTTTTGCCCTCTTCCGGTAGTCAGATGTCATGCTAATAGTTTGTATTTCACTGGTCCTCACTGCCTTTATGTATAATGTATCGTTGTCTGCGATTTGTTTGGATTTGTGTTGGGCACACTTCATACAGTGTATTGTTTTATGTTAGTATTTTATGTTTTGAGCATCTGACATTTGTATGTGTTGTATTATCCTGTTGAAAAGCAATAAACACATACCGGTATTTGACTCTAAATTGACAGGACTAATCTGTGTACCATACTGTACCAGTCTGTGGGAGCCAGAATTATTGTTTGTTGGTAGGGGATCAAATACTTACTTTACTCACTGAACTGCAAATCAATTTGTAACATTTGTATCATGTGTTTTTTTTTCAGGATTTTTAGTTGATATTCTGTCTCTATAATTTAAAGCTGAACTCCAACTTTTTTTCACACTGGAGCAGTGCGCTAGCAGGACCGCTCCAAAAGTCCTGCTAGCCGCATCTTTGGAGCGGTGAAGGAGCCGTGTGTTTACCACAACTCCACCGCTCCTTCCGTGCATGCATAGTGAGACAACCAGGATGCGGCCCATGCAGAGGCGCATTGCCGGCGGTATTAACCCTTTTTCGTCTGCTAGCGGGGGGGGGGGAGTAAAACCGCACCGATAGCGGCCGAATACTGCCGCAATTCTGACGGTAAAGCACTGCTAAAAATAGTGTGAAAGGGGCCTTATATATAGCTAGAATAGCACATTTCTTGTTTCCAAGAGATGGTTTGTAAGGTTACACTTCTTACTGTACAGCACTCTGTTCACTGCAGAATTCCAATACTCTCCTTTCACCACCCACATAAATGCCCAGAAACACCCATAGCAACCCTAGGATCCACCCACATCATCTCCCTAAACTGGTACAAGTGACTCCCATAGCCCACCCTGAAACTACAGGGGCTCAAAGCATGATGGGACATAATTATCTTAATCTTTAAATATATTAAATACCGTATTTATCAGCGTATATCGCGCACTTTTTTGCCCTGAAAATCAGGGCAAAATCGTGGGTGCGCGATATACGCCGATACCCGCTTTCCCGCGCCGAGTTTTGAATACTGCGACATATACCGCAGTACACTCGGGTATAGTCGG
Source organism: Rana temporaria (assembly GCF_905171775.1). Lineage (NCBI taxonomy): Eukaryota > Metazoa > Chordata > Amphibia > Anura > Ranidae > Rana > Rana temporaria. Next base: position 388,100,588 of record NC_053490.1, on the reverse strand, counting down.
CCAGTCTCGGCTTCTTCCGCGGTCACGTCCTGGACGTACAGGACGTGAGCGCGACAGTTGCCGAGCCTGCCCGAGTGTACTGCGCTTGGTATATGTTGGCGCAGTATTCAAAACTCGGCGCAGGAAACGAGCGGGGAGGACGCGAGGACGCCGCAGAAGGACGCGGGACCCGCCGAAGAGGACGCCGGACCTGCCGAAGAGGACACCGGACCCGCCGAAGAGGACACCGGACCCGCCGCAGAAGGACACCCGAAGCCGCAGAAGGACACCCGAAGCCACAGAAGGACGCGCAAGACACCAAAACAACTTTTTTTCCACAGGATTGGGGGTCACTTTAGGGGTGCGCGGTATACGCGGGAGCGCGTTATACCGCGATAAATACGGTATATCAAAACAAATAATCTTAAACTGTGGTATGAATGGCCGCGGCCTTTTATTACTGGTATGACGATACATAACCAATAAAACCAATGTGTATTTTGACGATATAATATTTTCTAACCTTACATAAATTAACATACCAATGGTTCAGCTTTAAAAGCTCGAATCAACCAACTTATAACAACAAACCACTATCCCTTTCAACAGAAAGGATATTCAAAATGGGGAAGGACCGCGACAAAGGGAGGGAGGGAGGGGTGCCTTTTCTTCTGCTGCAGCCGTTGTTCTGCTAAAAACAGTTGGTCTGATTTCTTTTATAACCTCTTCTTTTTTCCTATAGGTTCGTTGAATCACCTGACCAACTGTATAATCTACTAGAAGTTAAATGTCAGCTGACAGGTAAGTGACCAATAATAACTGTACTTTAATGTTTACATTTACAGTGCAGTACCCTATTGATTTGTCCCTATTCACATAGGTAGGGGGCGCTATTGCATTCCAGGAAACAGGAAGTCAGAGAACTTTGAAATTCAGCCAGGAGAAGTCACATCACAGACACAGAAACCACAGCTAAAAGAGGTAACAGATAATCTGACACTGGGGTTGTGATTCATTTACATGCACAACGTCTGTTTTGGGGAGGAAAAGCTGGAGTTCTTCTTTAACCATTTAAGACCCGGACCATTATGCAGGTAAAGGACCTGGCCAGTTTTTGCGATTCGGCACCGACAATTGCGCGGTCGTGCGACGTGGCTTCCAAACAAAATTGGCGTCCTTTTTTTCCCACAAATAGAGCTTTCTTTTTGTGGTAATTGATCACCTCTGCATTTTTTATTTTTTGCGCTATAAACAAAAATAGAGCGACAATTTTGAAAAAAAATGCAATATTTTTTACTTTTTGCTATAATAAATATCCACAAAAAAGATATAAAAAAACATAATTTTTTCTCAATTTAGGCCGATACGTATTCTTCTACCTATTTTTGGTAAAAAAAAAAATAATCGCAATAAGCGTTTATCGATTGTGTTTTTTTTGCACAAAATTGATAGCGTTTACAAAAGAGGGGATAGTTTTATGGCATTTTTATTAATAATTTTTTTTTTACTACTAATGGCGGCGATCAGATTTTTTTTCCGTAACTGCAACATTATGGCGGACAAATCGGACAATTTTGACACATTTTTGGGGCCATTGTCATTTTCACAGCGAAAAGTGCTATAAAAATGCACTGATTACTGTAAAAATGACAATTGCAGTTTAGGAGTTAACCACAAGGGGGCACTGTAGGGGTTAAGTGTGACCTCATGTGTGTTTCTAACTGTAGGGGGGCGGGGCTGGACGTGTGACGTCAGTGATCTTCGTTCCCTATATCAGGGAACCTACGATCACTGACATTGCCACAGTGAAGAACAGGAAAGGTGTGTTTACACCTCTCCCCGTTCTTCAGCTCCTGTGACCGATCGCGGGACACCGGCGGCGATCGGGTCCGGCAGGTCCCGCGGGCGCGGTCACGGAGCTTCGGGGCGGCGCGCGCGTGCGACCCACGGCTGGGCTCTTAAAGGTGACGTACATGTACGTGCCTGTGCCCAGCCGTGACATTCTGCCTACGTATATCGGCGTTAGGCGGTCCTTAAGTGGTTAAAATACTCCGATGATAAAAAATGATAGACCCTTCATTTCTTTGTAAGTGGGCAACCTTACAAAATCTGCAGGGGATCAAATAATTATTTTTCCCACTGTATATACTGACACAGTGGCCCGGATTCAAGAAGCAATTGCGCCTGTGTAATTATGAGTTGCAATTGCTTACTTGCCCCGGCGTTACAAATGCTCCTGATTCAGGAACATCGTAACGCCGACTGCAGCCTAAAATCTGGGTGGCATAAGGCTCTTATGCCACGCATATCTTAGGCTGCATTCTTGCGATGGCCGCTAGGGGGCGCTCCCATTGTGCTCAGGGTATAGTATGCAAATTGCATACTAACACCAATTCACAATGTTGCGCGAGCCCTGCGTACGAAATTTACTTTGTTTCCGTACGGCGTGTTTAGCATAAGGCTGCCCCTTCTTATAGCAGGGGCAGCCAATGCTAAAGTATACCCGTCGTTCCCGCGTCGCGACGTTCGAATTTTACGTAATTTGCGTAAGTGATTCGTGAATGGCGCTGGACGCCATTCACGTTCACTTTGAAGCAAATGACGTCCTTGCGACGTCATTTGCCGCAATGCACGTCAGGAAAGTTTCCCGACGGAGCATGCGCTCTACGCTCGGCGCGGGAACGCGCCTAATTTAAATGATTCCCGCCCCCTACGGGATCATTTACATTAGGCGCCCTTGCGCAGGGCAAGTTTACACAGCGCACACGCAATTTACGGAGCTACTGCTCCGTGAATCGTGGGTAGCGCAGGAAATTTGCGGGGGCGCAGGGCAAAAACGCTGCCCTGCGCCTCCGTAACTAAGGGGCAAATCTACCTGAATCTGGGCCAGTGGAGGAAAGCAAACATGCAGGTGTTGCCCATAGCATCTACCTGTCTTTTGTAGATTTAATAACCGAAGGAAGAAGCAGACTGGCTGTCACAAGAACCTTTATACAAAGATCCTGTAAGAAAACCAATATCCCATCATTTAGATGCTCGTGTCTCTTTAACAAGCAGGGCTTACTAGTTACCTATTAGAAATTTGTCAGTAACCTCTGCCCTATCAAGGTAATGATACCCTATAAATACACGGCACTTTTCAGTTTTTCACAGTCTGCATAACACAGCAATGCCTAGTAAAACCATTCTCCCCACAGCCCAAGAGGCTCTACCAGGGCGGGCTGAAGCCCTTCAAGTGTCAGGTAAGTGCAGGGTAATAGAGTTCATAAACATGAACATTGTTCTCATCAGATATTTCCTGGAAAACGCACATCCTTACAGCTTGAAGTTCACCCTTATCATTCAGTAACCAATCATTTACTTAATGATCTTGTTAGATCACTGCTGTACTACCTGTTTCTGAAATTTTACATTTTTGATTTAATCACTGGTGTCTTTTTCTTTTCTTTTTTTTCACAGCCAAACATGCTATCAATGGAAACTCAACAATGGAGCCATTCCCAATTGGTCATGAGCTGGCCATGTTTGGTAAGTTCGTAAAGACAAATTTTATAGAGCAGAGGAATGGATCTGTGTTTCTCCATCGACTGATTGTAGTTCCTGGTGCTTTTTAGGTATGGGTTGCTTCTGGGGAGTAGAGCGGCTGTTCTGGAGACAGAAGGGTGTCTTCTCCACTCAGGTAGGATATGCAGGAGGGTACACTCAACATCCCACATATAAGGAAGTGTGTACAGGTAATTTTTTATTTTTTTTTAATACTTTTATGTCTAATACTGTATGTCTATTTTCCACTTTGTCCTGTATCAAATTTTAATAGAAAAGCACCCTTCATACAAATTTTGGCCAAAATGATTGATTTCTTTGGAGGGAAAAAGACTTCCCCCCAAGACATTGAGAGCCGGTTCACACTGGGGCGGCACGACTTCGGGGGCGACACGGGAAGGCGTCCTGAAGACGACTTCAGAGGCGACTTGCAAAATGACTTCTGTATAGAAGTCAAAATTACCCCTAGGGGCTTTGTGCTGCAGCAAAAAATGAAAATGTACCAATTGATAGAAAAGTATAAATTTATTTAATATAATGTTCAAAAAGAGCCCCAAATCAGGGACTCAGGATATGAGCTTGACATAAAAACATATATCAATACAGAACAAGTAAGATCACACAAATAATAATAAATACAGACATAAGAGTACTGTGAGTATGCAGGTGCTATGGGCGAAAATAACCCCTACGCGTTTCGACCTTTAAAAGTAGCGGTCTTCTTCAGGGAGTAATTTATTAAGCGCGACCACTATGGTTATTTTCGCCCATAGCACCTGCATACTCACAGTACTGTTATGTCTGCATTTATTATCATTTGTGTGATCTTACTTGTTCTGTATTGATATATGTTTTTATGTCAAGCTCATATCCTGAGTCCCTGATTTGGGGCTCTTTTTGAACATTATATTAAATAAATTTATGCTTTTCTATCAATTGGTACATTTTCATTTTTTGCTGCAGCACCAAGCCCCTAGGGGTAATTTTCTCTTTCTTCAAGACTTATCAGGGGTGTGCAGCACTCTTCATCCATGGGTTGTAATACCTTTTTTTTCGCTGTATAGAAGTCAATGCAAGTCACCCCGAGTCGCCCCCAAAGTCGTACAAGAATCTTTTTCTAAGTCGGAGCGACTTGCGTCGCTCCTATTAGAACGGTTCTATTGAATAGAATGGGACGCGACTTATCAGGCGGCTGGGTCGCCTGACACGTCGCCCCAGTGTGAACCGGCTCTTACAGTACATATGGCAAGGATTTCTGTAAACAATACTGTGGATCATTGTCTGCCTCTGTTGTATAGACATTCAAATTGTTCTTATTATACAGGATTTATATAGCTTTACAATATACAGGGACACTGTACAGTTAAGCCCCGTACACACGATTGGAATTTCCGATGGAAAAAGTCCGACAGACTTTTTCCATCGGAAATTCCGACCGTGTGTATGCCCCATCTGACTTTTTTCCGAAGAATTCCATCGGAATTTAGATAGAGAACATGTTCTCTTTTACTCCGATGGAATTCCTTCGGAATTCTGATGTGAGTTTGGCCGGGCAAAAGCCAGATCGTGTGTATGGGGCATTATGGTACAATTTATTAGACAAGGGTTCGGAGGGCAAAATGGAGCATCTCAGGCACTTCCTCAGAACTTTCCATATGAGTATTAAATAGGAGGACTTGCTTTTACTGTAAGTATGTGATCAGTCTCCATTTTGTAATTAGGAACATAACGGCACACCCAACTTCTTGCTTTTTAAGGCAGACAACAATATTATGTGCTGAGAATCATACCTGAAAACATGATCTTCTACTCCTCATGGGCTGGCTTCTTGAGCATAAAGAAAGAAAAGTTGCACTTCTTTCAGGTATTTTTCAGGTGACAAGTAGAAGGGAATGACCACAATCACAGGATCACCTAATACAGTCAAGCCCTGTACACACGCTCGGTTTTCCTCGGCAGTAAAAAGTCTGGCGAGAAAACCGAGGGGAAAGCCGAGAACCCAGCAGGAAAACTGCCATGGAGCTTTGGCCGGGAATCCCGGCCGTGTGCATGCTCCATCGGCACTGACTCGCCGTGTTTCCCATAGGTAAGTAGTAGATCTGGCGGGAAAAAAAAAACGCTGGGAATCTCGACCTGAAAATAGAGAGCAGGTTCTCTATTTTCGCGCCGGGATTTCCAGCTGTTTTCCTGACGGAAAACTGTGAGGAAGCATACACACGTCCGGTTTTCCCGGCCAAAAGCTCTCCTGGAAGTTTTCCTGCCGGGAAAACCAGTCGTGTGTATGAGGCTTTAGGCTATGCGGAAAGAGGTGAACAGAAGAGACAGTTGGATGTTGCCATGAGAATAAGGGTCAAGCTGGCAAAATATAAAAAAAAAAAAAAAGATAAAACATATTGATTATATTGATGGATCTAATTAAATATACAGTACTGTATATGTTCTTAGAAAAAAATAACTTTTTTAGTATTTGCCCCTTACGAACTTTGCAAAGGGTGCTTAAACTCCATGGAAAAAGGCACTGAGCCCGTTATGGAAGTATAGTATGAACGTTAAAAAAATCGAGGGTTCTGTACCACGGATTTAAAAATATCTCGTAAAAGCTGAAGATTACATTTGAATTTGTTTAAAGAGAAATTCTTGGTCTGGTGAATAACTAACTTACCTGATCAGGTTGGCTTGCTGAAATAAGTTCCTTAGAAATGCATTTTGATAATGTATGTACATCTTAATTTAGGCAAAGAACAGTCATTTTTATTAATATGTGTTATTTATAAATTTTGGAATAGTTTAAACATTTCCACACAGTTAAATATAATTTCCTGGCTTCAATGCTGCTGTCAATCTAAATATTGGTTCCAGTTTTACATCAGTCTTTTTAAATTGAACTCAGGAACATTCAGGCTTTGAGAGATGTTGGCTGAGAGGCTGAAGGCGTTGTCCGGCTGCCATGGGAGAGACCTGTCAAAGTGGGCCAGTCTGGATGAAGTCCAGGGCCACATTTTTGTCCCAGTCCAGCCCTGGGGGGACCCCATGCCAATTGGCATGGGATTCCTGTTAAAATCCATATCAGACCCAAATGGCCTGGTATGGATAGGGAGGGTGTCCCCACACTGATTATTTTTGTATTGCTGGCAATGGAATTGTATTGCCAGCAATTTGAATGTCATTTTTTTTCTTTATAAATGTCAGTTTTGCTGCAGCAGGTTCTATACACAGTACAGATGCGCCACTTTACAGGTAGACTAAGGAGACCCCCCAGGCACTACATTTAAAGGAATTTTTCATTTTTATTGTTTCACTTTAATCATCGTTAAAATCACTGGTCCTGTAAAAAGGATCTTTAAAAAATAAAAAATAAATTTGCAGTGATACATGTCCCCCAGGGCATGTCCCCCATACCCTTTTTATGGACAATAATTTGCATATAAGCCTTCAAAATGGGCACTTTTGCTTTATCAAGTTCAGTTCCCATAGACTTTAATATCTAACCTCCCCCATAAAATCCCACCACCCCCCATATAAAGTGTGGCACCCCTCCCTCCTAGAATAGCAGGGTCTCTCTGCAGATGCCTAACACACCCCCTGCCGAGTTGGAGCTCCAATCAGCATGGAGCATGAGTTTTACTGATTGTAGACTATGGACTGATTCATAAGGGGTATACCAGACCTCTCCGATGATCATGGGTGCAATCTAGTGGCCAAAATGTGGTATATTTTCTCACTGAGATATTTCAGAAAACTATACTGCATATTGGCCACTAGTTGGAGCTGACAATCCTAGGAATTAATCTATTACAGAAATGACAGCCATAACTCATACAGCCTGCACAAAGGTGTGTGACATTCATCCAACAAATGTTTTATATATATATATATATATAAAAAACGAAAACTAAGACTTTTAACAACTTTTGTTTTGAATCTACCTGAAATGCATTTGGTTAATTTAAACTAAAAGTTAAAGGAGTTGTAAAGGAATTTTTTTTTTTTTTTGCTGAAATGACTGTTTACAGGGTATAGAGACATAATAGTTAACTGATTCCTTTTAAAAATCAATCATATAATGTACCTGTAGTTTCAGTTTCCTTTTTGCATATTTCCTGCTTCTCTGCTGCACAGAGCCAATACAGGGCAGTGATGGTTTGGAAAACGAAACTGATTGGTGTTGAGGGGTTTTAGACGCACAGTAATCACACCTCCTTGATTAGTGACCACAGAGAGAAAGCTCCCATGACTTTTTTCATCAGGAAACAGACAACCAGGAAGTGTTCAGAACAGAGAAGGATTAGAGCAAAAACGAACAATGAGGACATAAAACCAGGACTGCAGTAAGGTAAAAGAAGCTATTTAGCTAAAAAAAAAAAATTCCTTTAGTGACCCTTTAAAGTCTAAGTTTAGTTTAAAAATAAAAATGCCAGCAGTCCTAAATCTGCCCAAAATCACCCTCCCTCACCCCCAAATGCACACACACACACCTGCAGCAGAAAACATAAAGCTTTTGGTGCTGCTGGGATTATGCCACTTGACTTGTCACAGGCACTTGTTAGGAGTGACGACTTTGCCCTGCCCTTTTCCGCCCCCCTCCTCAATTCATAGAAGCCGCACTATAGCTTCCATCGATGAAAAGCTCTCTATGAATGGATTACCTTTCATTCCTCTGCTGTCATATACTGATAGAATGTTTTTCATTGCTGGAAGATATAGTAGATTCTATGAATGGATAAAGAGGATAGAATGGGTTGGGCATAGTCTGCACTCTTTGATGAATGCCTATGACAGATCCAGTGGCTGTATTAACTCCTTCACTACTGGAAGATTACTGCTGTGGGGGGGATGGGGCAGAGGATGAAAGATTTCAACTAGAACATCTGCCACCCGCACAAGGAAAACTTCTATTTAAATGTAAGTACTTCCCTTCTGCTGAAAAAAAAAACAACAATAAATGGCTGTGCTGAAGGGGCGTGTCAGGACAAAGTCTGTTTATTAGAGGAGAGCACACTGAGTTCCCAGCATAGTTAGAGAACTGATCACAGTGTGCTCCCCTGCTTAGTGTGGTCAGTTTTTAATAGGAAAGCAGAGAGGCTGGCAGGAACACCAGGGATTTCACATAAAGGAAGCAATAGAAAGAGAACAGAAGACTTTTTCATACAAGTAGATGGTACAGCCAGGGGCAGACTGACCATACGGGCACTTGGGCACTGCCTGAGGGCCCCATGCCACTAGGGGGCCCCCATCAGGGTTGCCAGCCTCAGTAAAACCAGGGACAGTATGTACAAATCTGTGTTTTAAAAAAAATCCCAAGATTATAGCCGCCCCACCTCTCCAGTACCTTTTCAGTGTGTGTGTATGTATACTGTGTGGCCCCATAATCTATTGCCTGGGGGGCCCCATAATCTTCTATTACCCGGGGGCCCCATAATCTCCTATTATTATTATTATACAGGATTTATATAGCGCCAACAGTTTGCACAGCGCTTTACATCAGGGAAGACAGTACAGTCACAATACAGATCAATACAGGAGGGATCAGAGGGCCCTGCTCGTTAGAGCTTACAATAATCTCCTATTGCCCATGAGTTGTCAGTCTACCCCTGGGTACAGCAGACACATATCAGGAATATGAAGTGTAGGATGTAACAAACACTTTAAACTTTAAACTGAGCTTAAAAAAATACCTGTTCATTTATCAATTCGATCCATCCATCATGATAATCAGAGAATGCAGCCAATGGGTGCTGCAGCGCTGATCAATGTATTCTGAATGTTGGGGAGTCCTGCTGTGAGAATACAATGAGACAGCAGGGGGGGGTTGACTGAATAAAAAAAAAAACTGAGTCATGTATGGCCAGCTTAAAGACTAAGGCCCGGATTCACAAAGCACTTACGCCGATGTATCTCGAGATACGCCGTGTAAGTGTAAATATGCGCCGTCGTATCTGTGCGCCTTGCCCACAAAACTAGATACGCCTGAAAATAGGCTTCCTACGACCAACGTAACTTGCCTACGCCGTCGTATCGTGTGCGCATATTTACGCTGGGCGCATTTGCCGCTCTTATTGATTTTCTATGCACATATGCAAATGAGGGAGATACGCCGATTCACGAACGTACTTGCGCCCGGCGCATAATATACGCGGTTTGCGTAAGTCGTACGTCCAGCGTAAAGTTATTCCCCATATAGGAGGCGCAACCCATGCAAAGGTATGGACCAGGGAACACAAGCCGTTGTATCTTTTGTCGTTTACGCTGTACGTGAATATGACTAGGCGTAGGTTACGTTCACGTCGTAGACAGTGATTCGACATATCTTAGGCTGTTGTTTTGACATGATTCTGAGCATGCGCACTGGGATGCGGCCACGGGACGGCGCATGCGCCGTACATTATTCGTAACTTTATGACGCTCAGTCCTTCATTTACATGGGGTCACGCCTCGTTAGCATGGCTCACGCCCACTTCCACCTACGCTGGCTTACGCTGAGGAAACCCAGCGTAGATTTGAGAGCGACTGGGGGCGAGTGCTTTGTGAATACGGGCCCAGATTCCGGTAGCAATTGCGTCTGCGTAACCATAGTTACGCAGCGCAATTGCTTACTTGCGCCGGCGTTTTGAATGCTCCTGATTCAGGAACCTCGATACGCCGACTGCAGCCTAAGATATGACTGGCATAAGGCTCTTACGCCAGTCATATCGTAGGCTGCATTCTTACGATGGCAGCTAGGGGGCGTTCCCGTAGTGGTCAGCGTATAGTATGCAAATTGCATACTAACGCCGATTCACTACCCTACGCGAGCCCTGCGTACGCAGTTTACGTCGTTCGTCGGGTTTCGCGTAAGGCTGCTCCTGCTATTAGCAGGGGCAGCCAATGCTACGTATACCCGTCGTTCCCGCGTCGCAAAGTTGAAATTTTACGCTGTTTGCGTAAGTGAATCGTGAATGGCGCTGGACGGCATTTACGTTCACTTTGAAGCAAATGACGTCCTTGCGACGTCATTTGCCGCAATGCACGTCGGGAAAATTTCCCGACGGACCATGCGCACTACGTTCGGCGCGGGAACGCGCCTAATTTAAGTGATCCGCGCCCCCTACGGGATCATTTCAATTACGCGCCCTTACGCCGGGCATTTTTGAGGAGCGCCCACGCAAATTACGTGGCTACTGCTTCGTGAATGAAGCGTAGCGCAGATAATTTGCGGGGGCGCAGGGCAAAAACGGTACGCTGCGCCTCCGTAAGAAGTGCGCAGCGGTACCTGAATCTAGCCCACTGTGCTTGCCTCTGTGCGCTGCGTTGGCGTAGCGCATATTCGATATGCTACGCCGGCATAAATATGCGCCAATGTATGTGAATCCGGGCCTAAATCTTGGCTGGGAAATCAATAGCAATTCAAATGGTTACCAGTTGTACGCCACATTATGTCAGCAGGGGGCAGTCTAGGACTTGCATCTGCTATGACTTCAACTGATATCTATAAGAGAGAGGAAGAACTAGACTCTTTACTTTGGATGCAAAAAACAATTATGAAGTCAGATGAGTAAGTAATGTGTTTACCCACCTAGTGTTTCATATGATAAAGTGTATCTATCCATTCGTAGTTGTGTGGCTGCATTATTGTGTTTTTTCTTTTTTTTTTTCTTCTTTTTTTTTTCACTACAGGTTCTTTATATCACTGATACATTTCAAATATTTAACAGACCAAATTGGAGCAAATAAACAGAAGTTCACACTTACTTTAGAAGTCCATTACACCCATGATTGATAATTGGCTTATTTATACAAGTTTATGACCAGGCCATTTTTTGCAACGCAGCACTTTAACTTTAACTGACAATTGCGCGGTTGTCCCCCCCAAAAATAGAGATTTATTTTGGTGGTATTTGATTACCTCTGTGATACAATTTTTTTTGCGATATAAACAGAATAAGAGCCACAATTATATATATATATATATATATATATATATATATATATATATATATATATATATATATATATATATATATATTTAACTTTCTGCTCTTAAACACATCCAATGAATAAATAAAAAAAATCGAATTTCTTCATCAATTTATGCCAATGTGTATTCTGCTACATATTTTTGGTAAAGAAATCCCAATAAACGTATATTGATTGGTTTGCGCAAAAGTTATTGCGTCTACAAACTATGGGATATTCTTATGGCATTTTTATGTATATTTATTTTTTACTAGTAATGTCGGTGATCAGCAATTTTTTAGCGGGACAGCGACATTGTGGCGGACAAATCAGACACCTATCTGACACTTTTTTGGGGAGCGGTGACATTATTACAGTGATCGGTGCTAAAAATATGCACTGTTATGCCTCGTACACATGGTCGGACTTTCCGAGAAAAAAGTCAGATGGGGTTTTTTTCTCGGAAAGTCCGACCACGTGTAGCATCAATCGGACTTTTTTTGTTGGAAGTCCGACGGACCTAAGATAGAGAACCTGTTCTCTTTCTTTTCTTTGGACTTCCAACGGACTCACGGCAGACTTTTGCATGGTCAAAAGTCCGACTGTGTGTACGAGGCATTACTGTGCTAATGACACTGGCAGGGAAGGGGTTAACATCAGGGACGATCAAAAGGGTATATGTGTGCCTAGCTGGTGCTTGCTAACTACGTCTTATGCCGGGTACAGACGAGAGGATTGATCCGCGGATACGGTCCGCCGGACCGTATCCGCGGATAAATCCTCTCGATGATTTCCGCGGATTTGGATCCGATGGAGTGTACTCACCATCGGATCGAAATCCGCGCCGAAATCCCATCGCGATGACGTGTCGCGCCGTCGCCGCGATGATGACGTGCGCGACGCTGTCATATAAGGATACCAACGCATGCGTCGAATCATTACGACGCATGCGAGGGAGGGAATCGGACGGATCGATCCGGTGAGTCTGTACAGACCACCGGATTGATCCGCTGAAGCCGATTCCAGCGGATAGATTTCTTAGCATGCTAAGAAATTTTTATCTGCTGGAAATCGGTCGGGCCGAAAAAAATCAGTGGAAAAAGATCCGCTGGGATGTACACATCAGCGGATCTATCCGCTGGAACTGATCCGCAGATCAATTCCAGCGGATAGATCCTCTCGTGTGTACGGGGCCTTAGTCGATTTCCACGTTGAGTATGCAAATTAGCTAGATACGGCGATCCACGAACATACGTCCGGCGCATTTTTTTACGTAGTTTCCGTAAGGCTTTTTACGGCGTATAGTTACCCCTGCTATATGAGGCGTATGCTATGTTAAGTATGGACGTCGTTCCCGCGTCGAATTTTGAAAATTGTACGTTGTTTGCGTAAATCGTTTTGCGAATAGGGCTTTGCGTAGAATGACGTTCACATCGTAAGCATTGGCTTGTTGCGGGTTAATTTCGAGAATGCGCACTGGGATACCCCCATGGACGGCGCATGCGCCGTTCAGAAAAAACGTCATTTACGTCGGGTCAAGTAAAATTAACATAAAACACGCCCACATCTTTAACATTTAAATTCCGCGCCCTTACGCCGGCAGATTTACGATACGCCGCCGTAACTTTAGAGGCAAGTGCTTTGTGAATACAACACTTGCCTCTCAAAGTTGCGGCGGCGTAGCGTTATTACGATACGCTACGCCTGACTAAAATTACGATCCGCTACGTGGATCTGGCCCATGGTGTATATATCTGTGAATAATATTCAATAAGACTTAGGCAAGCCATACATGATTCTTTTTTGGTTGAACAAAAAAAAGAACCGATTCTCCCATCCACACATTTGATAGCTATTGTATTCTGCCAGCAGGGATCCTTCCCCACTGTCAGAATACAATGAACAGTATAGCCACCGGCACTGATAACTTTGGAAAAACCCAACAGGCTGGATGTACAGATATCGCTTAATAGATCAAGTTGTGTACAACCAGCTAGCCCATACATTGTTCGAAATTCGGCCAAATTACCTCCCACTGATATCAATGAAGGGGGAACTTTTCCTCCCACTGATGCCAACAATGGAGCACAATTCCTCCCACTTACACCATTGATGGGGCACTGTTCCTCCCACTGATGCCAACAATGGGGCACAATTCCTCCCACTGACACCAACGATGGGGCATTATTCCTCCCACTGACACCAACGATGGGGCACTTTTCCTCCCACTGATACCAATGATGGGGCACTATTCCTCCCACTGATGCCAACAATGGAGCACAATTCCTCCCACTGACACAATGGGGCATTACTGATATTTTATTGAAAATAATCAAGCAACCAATTTTATACAAAAGTAAAAAACAAAACCATAGTACAAAACATCAACAGAAATCAAAGGAATACACATGCATGTTCAGAATATATACATAGCCCACTACCAAAACATTTTTAGAAAACTATTTACATAAAGCAGCAGAGAGGGCCTAAGAGGCACAACCCGTCACCTATGTACGCAGCCATTTATCAAAAATTAATCAAAAATAATTAATAATCTAGGATGATAAAAGACAGACAGTTACACCCGGGAAAGAGACTCCTGGCAGTCAGGGAGGCTTGAAACCCCTCCACGCCTTCAACCAAGCCCCCTGACCCTGCTTGTCTCTCTCAAGCTCCCAAATCTTCCCCACCTCATGCAAAATGTCATACACCACCACCTCAACAGGAAGGATTTTTTGCCGAATGCTGACCTGACACTGTGCATTCCAGGTGAAATAACGGACTACTAGGCTAACTAAAAAAAGTGTATTCAAACAAAAAAACACCGGTATTGAATGCTCCGTACACCCACTCACAATAGGGCATTATTCCTCCCACTGACACCAACAATGGGGCACTATTCCTCCCCCTAATTCCAGATTTGCACTGTTTACTCCCACGGACGCCAGGAAATTTTCTTCTCTCACTGGCCATAATTCGGCCCCCCTAAAGCCTGAAACACATTAAACTGGCCCTTTGTGTTTGGAGACCCCTGATCTAGTGGTTTCAGAAATTAAAGTCAGTGCCTGAAACAAATATGCAGTTTAGAAATTCTGACTTCTCTCCAGTTTTGTAATCTGAATGATTAGTTCAGGTAATTAACATGGAAAGTACTAAAGCCAGAGTCAACCAAGCTAGTAGAGTTAAAAAATGGACATCCCCCTTATTTTTCACAGTATAGGTTTGTTAAAAGACAAAAAATATTACCAAGAACAATTTCAAAAAAGCTTAACATACTTTTGCTTTTCTTCCAAGGTCTCACTGCACATATCGAGGTTGTCCGGATTGTATTTGACCCTAAAGTTATAACTTACGCAGACTTACTGAAGTTGTTCTGGGAGAACCATAACCCAAATGAAGGTACGTTGCTTGTTCGTGTGTATTTAGTGAGAAGGGTGATAACTGATTGATTGCATTTCATCAAAAAAATGTGCACCTGGGAGTGGGAGGGTGGATGATGCAGTGTGTGTGCTAATGAGGTCAGCTGGTCAACTCCTTCCTGTGTCATGTCCTAAAGTCTGTAAGGAAGTAAGACAGAAGCCATAGATACGTTTGGAATCATGGATGTAGGACAGTAAGGTATGTGTCTGAGGATTTTATGGACAGCTTTGATATATTTGCAAAAAAAGAACATGAATGCTATACAGTGGAACCTCGGTTTAAGAGTAACTTGGTTTGAGAGCGTTTTGATTTGCGAGCAACTTTTTTTTTTTAATTCTGACTTGGTTTGCGAGTGTTGACTCGCAAGACGAGTACAATTTAAGCTAAATAGGCCTGCAGTACCTCATTTGGCCTGAGGAACGAGACGCAGAAGCCGAGCAGAGCCGAAAATAGGCCTGCAGTACCTAATTTGGCCTGCGGTACAGGGGCGCAGGAGCCGAGAAAAGTCGAACATTGGCCTGCAGTACCTCATTTGGCCTGGGGTACGGAGTCGCAGGAAACAAGCCTAAGTGTCCTCAGGCATTTTCGGCCCCACCTCTGGCCGCATTCGGTATTGCATCCCATTGAAGTCAATGCGGAACAAATTATTTTAGTTTCCATTGACTTCAATGGGAAAACTCGCTTTGGTATGCGAGTACTTTGGATTACGGGCATACTCCTGGAACGGACTATGCTCGTAATTAGAGGTTCAACTGTATTGGTGCATAGGGTAGCTGGAATTAATAAAAAAATAAAGTGTGAACTTAGCCTTTAATTTTTTATTAGATCTAAGGCAGTAAAATTGAAAACATATTACACCCTCACCTTTTTTTTAATCATAGTTTTATTACTCTTTATTACTTTATCACTATTAAAGCGGTCCTCCACCCTAAAGTGGAGTCCCGCTGATCGGAACCCTCCCCCCCTCCGGTGTCACATTTGACACCTTTCAGGGGGGAGGGGGGTGCAGACACCTGTCTAAAGACAGGTATTTGCACCCACTTCCGGCCACACGCTACGGGCGAAAGACGGGCATTCCGTCACATCCCGTCTGTCGCCCGTTGTGTGCTGGGAACACTCGGCTCCCAGCACACAGCGTGTGAGCCAATCGGCGGGCGCAGCGCGACTCGCGCATGCGCCGTAGGGAACCGGGCAGTGAAGCCGCAGCGCTTCACTTCCTGGTTCCCTCACCGTGGATGGAGGGGGGAGCAGCAGGGTGACGAGCGATCGGCTCATCCTCTGCTGCGATCACCGCTGGACTCCAGGACAGGTAAGTGTCCTTATATTAAAAGTCAGCAGCTGCAGTATTTGTAGCTGCTAGCTTTTAATATATTGTTTTAGTGGCACATCCGCTTTAAGTTTATTACTCATAAAATCTTTTGAAAGTAAACACAACTGAACTTGCTGATTGTTCATAAAAGCGTTTCATCCACAGCAAAGTGGCTTTCTCCGTTTTGATTAATAATTATTAAGCCCTGGTTCACCCCAGTGAGATTTGTCAAGTTGCATTGCCGGCAATGGAACCCTTTAAATAGTTGCGACTCAAGTTGTAGCGACTTTGAAGAAGGTTCCTGCACTACTTTTTTGCGATTTCATTGTGACTTGCATTGACGTCTGTTAAATGGAGTCACAAGTCGCAATGAAATGGCGCATCAAAATCGCACTGATTGGCAGCTTTGACATCGCTCCGAAGTAGCACGATTTCAAAGCCGCACTGATGTGAACCAGGGCTAAAGTGTATCTAAACTCCAGAACAAAAATGGATTATATTGCAACTTACCACTCCATAGAAACGGTGGCTGCGTCCATTTTCTTTTTTTTTAGGCTTTTTATTTATTTAGTTTCATCTGGTGATCCTGTGAATAGCGCACTTAGGGGGTTTATTTACTAAAGGCAAGTAGACTGTGCACTTTGCAAGTGCAGCTGCTCCAGGGCTTAGTAAATCAGGTAAAGCTACACTTTGAAAAAATACTTAATCACATGCAAGGAAAATTAAAAAAACAGCATTTTGCTTGCATGTGGTTGGATGATGGAAGTCAGCAGAGCTTCTCCTCCTTTACAATGCTCTGGAGCGACTGTCGTTCCAAAGTGCACAGTCTATTTTGCCTTTAGAAAATCAACCCCTTCCTGTCTTATGGGTGACAATGCTGACTCAATGTACTGTATCTGTGGATCTGTGTTCTCAACCTAGGGCAGAACTGTGTTAGGAAAACCGACATATACAGTATCTCACAAAAGTGAGTACACCCTTCACATTTTTATAAATATTATATTCTATCTTTTCATGTGACAACACTGAAGAAATTACACTTTGCTACAAGTAGTGAGTGTACAGCTTGTATAACAGTGTAAATGTGCTGTCCTCTCAAAATAACACAACACACAGACATTAATGTCTAAACCACTGGCTACAAAAGTGAGTACACCCCTTAGTGAAAATGTCCAAATTGGGCCCAATTAGCCATGTTTCCTTCCCGGTGTCATGTGACTCAAAAGTGTTACAAGGTCTCAGGTGTGAATGGGGAGCAGGTGTGTTAAATTTGGTGTTATCGCTCTCACTCTCTCATACTGGTCACTGAAAGTTCAACATGGCACCTCATGGCAAAGAACTGTCTGAGGATCTGAAAAAAAGAATTGTTGCTCTACATAAAGATGGCCTAGGCTATAAGAAGATTGCCAAGACCCTGAAACTGAGCTGCAGCATGGTGGCCAAGACCACACAAGCAGTTTAACAGGACAAGCGTGTGTGACAGCAACCAGGTTAGGAGTACAAAGACAAGTGTGCCTACAGTGAAGCATGGTGGTGGGAGTGTCATGGTCTGGGGCTGTATGAGTGCTGTCGGCACTGGGGAGCTACAATATATTGAGGGAACCATGAATGCCAACATGTTCTCTGACATACTGAAGCAGAGCATGATCCCCCCTCCCTTTGAAGACTGGACCGCAGGGCTATATTCCAACATGATAATGACCCCAAACACACCTCCAAGAAGACTACTGCCTTGCCAAAGAAGCTGAGGGTAAAGGTGATGGACTGGCCAAGCATGTCTCCAGACCTAAACCCTATTGAGCATCTGTGGGGCATTTTCAGATGGAAGGAGGAGGAGCGCAAGGTCTCCAACATCCACCAGCTCTGTGATGTCATCATGGAGGAGTGGAAGAGGACTCCAGTGGTAACCTGTAAAGCTCTGGTGAACTCCATGCCTAAGAAGGTTAGGGCAGTGCTGGAAAATAATGGTGTCCACACAAAATATTGACATTTTGGATCCAACTGGTAAATTTTCACTTAGGGGTTATACAAGCTGTACACTCACTACTTTACATTGTAGCAAAGTGTCATTTCTTCAGTGTTGTCGCATGAAAAGATATAATAAAATATTTACAAAAATGTGAGGGGTGTACTCACTTTTATGAGATACTGAACATACAGAAGTGATCTGGAAACAATATTTCTGGCAGGATTAACAGGTATATTTTCATACTTAGTAAAAAAAAAAAAATGAAAACCAATGCAGACATCACATCTAAGGACTGGTAAATTGCAATACAGTATATTATTTAGTTTTTCCACTTTATGTACTTTGGATCCAGTTGTGCTGGATTTACTCCCACTAGACAGCCCAAGATGTGAATGACTGGAAGCCTTCATAGACATTTTTCATGATTCTCTCTCCCCTTACTGGCTTCCACTACCCCACTGTATAAAATGTAAAATACTAACCACAACATACAAGGCCATCCACGGCATCACCCCCAGCCACATCACCAACCTCCTCTGCAGATATCACCCAAATTATTCTTTCCGCTCCTCCCATGACCTTCTTCTCTCTAGTTCCCTTGTTACCTCCTCCCATGCTTGCCTCCAGAACTTCTCCAGAGCCTCTCCCATCCTCAGGAACTCCCTGCCCCAGTATGTCCAGTCAGCCCCTACCCTGTCTGCCTTAAGATGATGCCTTAAATCTCACTTATTAGGCAGCCTATCCCACCTCCAGCTAAGAAATGTACCCAAGCCACCTCCTGCAGCTATTACCTTTTGTACCACCTCCCCCTCCCTTTACATTGTATGCTCATCAAGTAGGGCCCTTCTGTATTGAACTGTATTGTAACTGTACTGTCCCCCCTCTACATTGTAAAGTGCAGCGCAATATAAATCCTGTATAATAACAATAATAACAATAATGATGCTTCATATTTCCATGTTTTTTACCACTTTAACCACTTGAGACCCGCGCTATTGACAAAAGGCGTCAACAGCGCGGCTCTCAGGTGCCAAGTGGACTTCTTTGGATGTCTTTTAAAGTGCATTACCCGCGCGCGCCTCTGGGGGGCGCGCAGCGGGTAAACACTGTCCCGGCGCATCGCTGGGAAGCCGATGCGTGTACCTGGCAGCCGCGACGTCCGCCAGGTACACGCGATCGTCGGTAACACAGCAGGGATGTGGAGCTCTGTGTGTAAACACAGAGCTCCACGTGCTGTCAGGGGAGAGGACACCGATCTGTGTCCCTTGTACATAGGGACACAGCATCAGTCACCTCCCCCAGTCACCCCCCACACAGTTAGAACACACCCAGGATACACATTTAACCCCTTCCTCACCCCCTAGTGTTAACCCCTTCACTGCCAGTCACATTTATACCGTAATTAGTGCATTTTTATAGCACTGATCGCTATATAAATGTGAATGGTCCCAAATTTGTGTCAAAAGTGTCCGATACGTCCGCCGCAATATCGCAGTCCCAATAAAAATCGCAGATCGCCGCCATTACTAGTAAACATTCTGTTCCCCATTTTGTAGGCGCTATAACTTTTGCGCAAACCAGTCGCTTATTGCGTTTTTTTTTTAACAAAAATACGTCGAAAAATACGTATCGGCCTTAACTGAGAAAAAAAATATTTTTTTAAAAAAAAAATTGGGATATTTATTATAGCAACAAGTAAAAAATATATATATATATATTTTTAAAATTGTTGCTCTTTTTTTGTTTATAGCGCAAAAAATAAAAACCGCAGAGGTGATCAAATACCACCAAAATAAAGCTCTATTTGTGGGGAAAAAAGGACGTCAATTTTGTTTGGGAGCCATGTCGTACGACCGCGCAAATTTCGAAGGGGGTTTATGTGCCCAGTAAGCAAGTGGTTAATTAAATGTAGTAGATAATTTATAATGTAGTAGATTATTAAAAAAAAAAAAAAAAATCTTACTTTACCATAAGAGTATCATTGTTTCCCTAACATGACACTCCATCTGTCACTGCAGGAATGAAGCAAGGGCAGGATGTCGGCAGTCAGTACCGCTCAGTGATATTCACCTATGGAGATCAACAGAGAGAAGCAGCTCTTTTATCAAAGGAGACCTTCCAGAAGGTAAACACTCTGCTATCTACATTCATACATTCCATAGAACAAGTTTGGTCTGTTGGTCAGGAACCAAAGTGGGGACTCCCTGAATTTTATTTACATATGTCTAAATCAGTGGTGTCAGACTAGTGACCCAGTGCAGTCTAAAGTCCTTCCCCTGAAGTCTTTGTTCTTTTTTTTTTCTCTCTTTCCTTCTCTGTTTCTACAAAGTTGAAGAAGTAAATGAGGTGTCCAGCAGTTAGGGTGACCACATGTCCCGAATTGCCCAGGACAGTCCCGCATTTTGCAGGTCTGTCCCGGACACATTCATTCCAGGACAATAAAGTGTCCCGGAATGAAACTGACACAGCCACCCCCCGGGCCAATCTGATTCCCCCAAAAAAGGCTGCCACATCACTACTTTACGCACTGACAGTACTTGTCCTCAGGGCAGCCATCACAAATTGGGGGGGCCCCTTACACAGGTTTAGCAGGGCCCCCCAGGAGCAGAGAACCGGGGGGGGGGGGGGGTGCTGACGGAAAAAAAAATCAAGTGTAATTTAGAGGCCCATTACAATAAAAAACGGGAGGAGGGCCAGCCAGTCCTGTAAGAGGCCCCAGGGACCATCCTGCCCCTTACAGGTGTAATGCAAATAAAGAAGAAGAAGAAGAAGGAAGAAGAAGAAGAAGAAGAAGGAAGAAGAAAGAAGAAGGAAGAAGAAGGAAGAAGAAAGAAGAAGGAAGAAGAAGAAGAAGAAGACGAAGAAGAAGAAGGACGAAGAGGGGGGGCCAGCCGGGCCCCTGGGGACCATCGGGCCCCTTACATGTGTAATGCCTGTACCCACCTGATGGCGGCCCTGCTTGTCCTGGTCGGGAAAGCCTGGAGGAGCACAATCCCGCCCCCTGCTTGTGATTGGAGAAATCATAAATCCCGCTTCTTGTGTCCAATCACTGTGCTGTGATTCGTTACAGCACAAGCTGATTTCTGGGAAGGGAAGGTGTCCCTGAATGGTAGTTTGGAAATGTGGTCACCCTACCAGTAGTGGACATCAAAGCTGGTTCCAGCCTTTCACTGGGCAATGCTACCGCTCATAACTTCTTATGGTGATTACAGTGGCACTATTGGCTTGGTACCAAGGCTGGACTCACCATCAGGCTAGGCTCACCCTTCTGCGGATGCAGGACTGAGTGTAGATGGCATGCTTTCCCACATCTGCAGCAATAACACGCTGCTGTTAGAAGAAGCATGGGGGTGCCATTAAGTCACTGCACCATCACACTTTTTTCGCACCTGCCTCTAGCAGGGACCAATGGAATTTTTGATTCCTGGCCGTAGGGCCTGCTGTGGTATTGCACCATGGCACTTTAGCACTTATCCCCTTTCACTCCTGTCTTTTTTATGTGTTTGTCACATTTGTCACTTTTGCATGGTATACTTATTACTGCACGATTAGTAGGGTGTAAGTCCTTGGGCCTGCCCTGAAAGTCTTGGGAGGGGGTGGATATGGCCTTTTAGCTTGGTTCACCGCCTTTCATGGGCTCTCCCTTTGGGGGAGCCCCAGGGGCGTACCTAGAACATTTGGCACCCAGGGCGGATCCAATATCTGCCCCCCCCCCCACGGTAAAATGTAAAAACACCCCACTGTGCCCCCTGCATCCTTCAATATCTCTTTGTCACTACTGTGTGCCCCCTCTCCACAACTGCACCACGGGACCCCTTTACATTTCACAGCACTCTGGACCCCTTTACATTACACTGCACTTCTGGACCCCTTTACATTACACAGCACCCTGCATCTCTGGACCCCTTTACATTACACAGCACCCTGCACACCTTTACATTACACAGCCCCCTGCATCTCTGGACCCCTTACATTACACAGCACCCTGCATCTCTGGACCCCTTTAAATTCACAGCACCCTGCATCTCTGGACCCCTTACATTACACAGCACCCTGCACCTCTGGACCCCTTTACATTACACAGCACCCTGCACACCTTTACATTACACAGCCCCCTGCATCTCTGGACCCCTTACATTACACAGCACCCTGCATCTCTGGACCCCTTTAAATTCACAGCACCCTGCATCTCTGGACCCCTTACATTACACAGCACCCTGCACCTCTGGACCCCTTTACATTACACAGCACCCTGCACCTCTGGATCCCTTTACATTACACAGCACCCTGCATCTCTGGACCCCTTTACATTACACAGCACCTCTGGACCCCTTTACATTACACAGCGCCCTGCACCTCTGGACCCCTTTACATTACACAGCACCCTGCACCTCTGGACCACTTTACATTAAACAGCACCCTGCACCTCTGGACCCCTTACATTACACACCACCCTGCACCTCTGGATCCCTTTAGATTACACAGCATCCTGCATCTCTGGACCCCTTACATTACACAGCACCCTGCACCTCTGGACACCTTTACATTACACAGCACCCTGCACCTCTGGACCCCTTTACATTACACAGCACCCTGCACCTCTGGACCACTTTACATTAAACAGCACCCTGCACCTCTGGACCCCTTACATTACACACCACCCTGCACCTCTGGATCCCTTTAGATTACACAGCATCCTGCATCTCTGGACCCCTTACATTACACAGCATCCTGCATCTCTGGACCCCTTACATTACACAGCACCCTGCACACCTTTACATTACACAGCACCCTGCATCTCTGGACCCCTTACATTACACAGCACCATGCACCCCTGGACCCCTTTACATTACACTGCACTTCTGGACCCCTTTACATTACACAGCACCCTGCATCTCTGGACCCATTTAAATTAAACAGCACCCTGCATCTCTGGACCCCTTACATTACACAGCATCCTGCATCTCTGGACCCCTTACATTACACAGCACCCTACACCTCTGGACCCCTTTACATTACACAGCACCCTGCATCTCTGGACCCCTTTACAATACACAGCACCCTGCATCTCTGGACCCCTTTACAATACACAGCACCCTGCACCTCTGTACCCCTTTATATTACACAGCAGCCTGCATCTCTGGACCCCTTTACATTACACAGCACCCTGCATCTCTGGACCCCTTTAAATTACACAGCACCCTGCATCTCTGGACCCCTTTACATTACACACCACCCTGCACCTCTGGATCC